>NC_057809.1:80324694-80624694 GCF_018294505.1 Triticum aestivum
AAATACAATTTGTAAATATCAACTCAAGTAGCCCCCAAGGGCCGTTTTATGATGGCAATCATAAATCGGGACTTTGTAATATCTCAACCCTTGCATGCTTATCCTCCATATGTCAGGTGATTCCTCGGAAATAAACTGGTACTTTATCATTGTATTCCTGTAGTTTTCATGGGTGTAGCCCCCAAGGGCCGGTTTATCTTTCCAAGGTAAACCGGGTCTTGAATCAATGCTTCAACTTTGAACAGATGTACATTAGCCCCCAAGTGTCAAAGATAATGCTTGCATTGTACTTGAGACTTGCAAAAAATATGTTGATGACAGAGCAAATAGGCATTAGCCCCCAAGTACAAAGTGCATAACTTGTTATACGCTTGGTACTTCATAGCCCATTGATGATATATCTTGCCTTTGTAGGCCGAGCTGAGTAAGAAGGATGCTCAAACCGCTGACCTTCAGGAGAATGTTAAATCTCAGCAAGCAGAGGCTTCAAAGGCCAAGGAAGAGCTGACAAATGCCTTAGCAGCCATGGAGAAGCTGAAAGAAACCTTTAACAAAGAGCGTGCAGACTGGGAGACAGAAAAGGCCGGTTTAACAAAGAAGGCCGAAGACGCAGAAGCAGCCCTGAAGCCGGTGGTTGAAGAACTGACCGGCTTAAAGTGGCAGATTAATGCTATGACCTCTGCTGTGTTTGGTGAGTACCCTCTCATGAAGTTTTTCTAATTCATAATATCTTATCAATGACTAGTTTACTGATGTTTCACCATGATAGGGACCCGCATTACTCATCTGGGATCCGACATGAGGATGAAGCTTAAAGCGGCCTATACTTTGATAGAACAGCTATATTTTGGATCCCAGCGAGTGATTTGCACGGCAGCTTATAACAAGCCTTCTCCAACGCTGATAAAAGAAACCATCGAAAAGCTGGCCATGCTGCCTGCCCGGTTGGATGAACTGAAGAGATCAGCCACAAGGTCCGGTGCACTGACCGCACTAATCCGGGCTAAGGCATGGATTCTAGATCTTGAACCGGCAGATATCGTCAAAGGCTATCTTGGTGTGAAGGAAGACAGTTCAGATTTCAATAATGATGATCTCCGAAGGCTGACAAAGGAGATGCGGCCTATAGCAAGCAAATTGGCGGATGACACAGATCTATCTCATTTCCAACTGGTTTACGATTTTGAGGGGAAAAGACAGCTCGCGCTGATTCATAATGTAGAAGATCTTGTTCCACCAATTTGTAAGCATACTTACACTCCTGACATTGACCCTTCCAACCTTATTCATGAAGAAGCCGTTTTTCAAGCCTTAACTGGAATCGATTAGTCAACGATTGATTTCCAGCAACTGGGTAGGGATGAAGAGAATGCGACCGCTCAAGATGACCCTCAATCTTCAAGCCATCCAGAGGAGGAATCATAAATCGGAATCCGGTTTATCAGTTATAGTCTGCCACTCTTATTAAAACAATTGTTCACTTTGGGCTGTTAAAGCACCTTGTAGTAGGATAGCGTGAACACTTTATCTGTCATGCCATCGAGCATGTTTGCCTCACTTGATACTGAGAACTTGCCATGCCTTTGGGATTTATATGCATAGTCCATTATGGCTTTTATTTAACTTGCTCCTGCAGATAATAACTTGAAAGTGTCCTAGTGGTTTACCACTGGACGGGTCATAATGCCCAAAATATATATACATAACTTGGATGGATAACCAAGATTGTAATAACCAGATATAAAATAGATGATACCTATGATATATCTTGTTGGCTGTCCAACCGTTGGTATATAGTAAGGGTGAAAACACCAATCTGGAGTATTGATGACTCCTTTCCCTCTTGCCAGTTATGATAACCACCAGTTTGTTCGTATAATGCTAGTGACATCTAGTCAAAACCAGACCAGAGCAACTTACTGCCGGTTTAGAACTGATCATGTACTGACAACTGAGCGTTGAAAGCCACACCGGGTTGTAATAAACACCGGTTTATCAGAAAATATTCATAAATGCCTTATCAAAAGATGTTTAAAAACAACAAATCTAAAAGAAATATGCAAGGATTTTCATGGGCTGCCAGGCCCTAAATCAAGGCTTTTCATGGGTTGCCAGACCGCTGAACTAAACCATTTTGCAAAGCCTTTTAAGATGGACCTCAATCTTTAACCAATGACCGTTTTAACTTTGACAAGTTCAGGGTCTATGAGATTGACTTGTCAAACGTTCGATAGGTCATACCAGGTTTACCTGGACGGAGTGGCTTACTTAAAGAGGCACGATAATCTGGGGGTTTAGGTGAATACACCTGGCTTCCAAGCCTGGCTTGATAGCCTATTACAAGGGTGCAAGCTCATTGTTCTTTGAGAAGCAAGGAGCCCCCAAGTAATATTTGAGCTATGCTCAGTGGTTACCTATGTTTGAGTTGCGCTTTATGCAACATACTCTCTTTGATTCCACATAATCTCCTTTTGGCTTTAAGCCTATCAAAAGGTGTAGCTATGGTGTAAATACAACCAAGCCCCCTAGTGATTTCCCTTTTTGGTTTTAAACCGATCAAGAGGTGTAGCTATGGTTCGGATACGACCAAGCCCCCTAGTGATTTCCTTCATATATGTGTGGCTTTATAGGTCGGGTTAATAGAACTCCACTTTTTAAGTAGAAGCCCCCAAGGAACCACACATGATGTAAAAAGAACAGAGACCCCGTTTTAGCCGAGGCTCCGGTTTATTATATAATATATACATTGTCATAAGTATGTACGTAAGAAGAGCATGTGGCTCAAGTATAGTAAGGTCAAAGAAGAGCTATGTTCCATGGTCGATGGGTCTCCTCCTCCGATTTGCGTGAGTCTTTGTGCTCTCGAATGTCGATAAGGTAGTATGACCCGTTGTGCAAGTTTTTGCTGACCACAAAAGGTCCTTCCCAAGGTGGGGATAACTTGCGCATATCAGTCTGATCCTGGATGAGCCGGAGCACCAGATCGCCTTCTTGAAAAGTTCTGGTCTTAACCCGGCGGTTGTGATAACGCCGGAGATCTTGCTAATAAATCGCTAAACGTGCTGCTGCTAAATCACGTTCCTCATCTAACAGGTCCAGTGAGTCCTGACGTGCTTTCTCATTCTCAGCTTCAACGTAAGCCGCCACCCGGGGCGATTCATGACAGATGTCACTAGGAAGAACCACCTCTGCTCCATAAACCATGAAGAAAGGCGTGTAACCCGTCGACCAGTTTGGTGTGGTGTTGATACTCCATAACACAGAAGGTAACTCCTCCACCCAAGAACCCGACGTCCGCTTTAAAGGAACCATAAGACGGGGTTTGATACCTCTCAAAATTTCTTGATTTGCCCTCTCTACTTGACCATTAGACTGAGGGTGAGCCACTAACGCTACATCAAGCCGGATGTGCTCACGTTGACAAAATTCCTCCATATCACCTTTGGACAGATTAGTACCATTATCAGTTATAATGCTGTGTGGAAAACCAAACCGGAATATCACCTTTTTGATGAATTGAACCGCCGTGGCTGCATCACACTTACTGACTGGCTCTGCCTCTACCCACTTGGTAAACTTGTCAACCGCCACCAACAGGTGGGTCTTTTTGTCCTTGGATATCTTAAAGGGTTCAACCATATCGAGCCCCCAAGTTGCAAACAGCCAAGTGATTGGAATCATTCTCAACTCCTAAGCCGGAACATGGGCGCGACGTGCAAACTTCTGACAACCGTCACACCTCTTTACTAAATCCTCAGCATCAGCATGATCCGTCAACCAATAGAAACCATGACGAAAAGCCTTATCCACCAAGGATTTTGAACCGGTGTGGTGACCACAATCTCCTTCGTGGATTTCTCGCAAAATCTCACAACCCTCTTGAGGAGACACACAACACTGAATTGCTCCTGTGACGCTGTAACGATGTAACTCCCCCTTGATAATGGTCATTGACTTGGATCGCCGGATTATCTGCCGGGCCAAGGTTTCATCCTCCGGTAACTCGCCCCGGTTCATGTAAGCCAGGTACGGGACTGTCCAATCCGGTATAACATGCAAAGCCGCCACCAACTGGGCCTCCGCGTCAGGAATAGCCAACTCCTCCTCTGTGGGTATCTTGACCGACGGATTATGTAGTACGTCGAGGAAGACATTAGGTGGGACTGGTTTACGCTGAGAGCCTAGACGACTTAAAGCGTCCGCCGCTTCATTCTTTCGCCGGTCTATATGGTCAACTTGATAGCCCTTGAAATGACCAGCCACTATGTCCACCTCCCGTCGATATGCAGCCATGAGTGGATCCTTAGAATCCCAAGTGCCAGATACCTGCTGAGCCACCAGGTCCGAGTCACCGAAGCACTTAACCCGGCTTAAGTTCATCTCCTTAGCCATCCGAAGACCATGGAGTAAGGCCTCATACTCAGCTGTATTGTTAGTGCAAGGGAACATTAAGCGAAGAACATAACAAAACTTGTCACCTCGTGGGGAAGTTAATATGACTCCAGCCCCCGAGCCCTCCAATTGCCTGGACCCATCAAAGTGAATAGTCCAATAAGTGTTTCCTGGTTTTTCCTCTGGTGCCTGCAACTCTGTCCAATCATTGATGAAGTCCACAAGTTCTTGAGATTTGATCGCTGTGCGAGGTGTATACTTGAGCGCGTGAGGTCCAAGCTCAATAGCCCACTTGGCAATCCGGCCAGTCGCCTCTCTGTTTTGGGTGATGTCTCCCAAAGGGGCTGAACTAACCACTGTGATAGGGTGATCTTGAAAATAATGTTTGAGCTTCCGGCTTGTCATAAAAACCACATACACCAGCTTCTGCCAATGTGGATATCTCTGGTTTGATTCGATAAGCACCTCACTGATATAATAAACCAGCCGTTGAACCGGATACTCCTTTCCAGCCTCCTTGCGCTCCACGAGAATGGTCGCACTAACAGCCCGGGCATTAGCAGCCACATATAGCAATAAGGGCTCTTTATCGACCGGAGCCGCAAGGACTAGCGGTTCAGCTAACTGTCTCTTCAAATCCTCAAATGCTTTATCAGCCGCATCGCTCCAGACAAAGTCATCCGTTTTCTTCAGCATCTGATATAAAGGTATAGCCTTCTCCCCAAGACGACTGATAAACCGGCTCAAAGCCGCAATCCGGCCTGCCAGACGCTGAACATCATTGATACATGCCGGTTTAGCCAAAGAGGTGATAGTTGTGATCTTCTCTGGATTAGCCTCAATGCCCCTGTTAGACACCAAAAAACCCAAGAGCTTGCCTGCCAGAACACCAAAGACACATTTGTCTGAATTAAGCATCATCTTATAAACCCGGAGGTTGTCAAAAGTTTCTCTCAAGTCATCTATCAATGTTTCCTCCTTCCTGGACTTCACCACAATATCATCCACATATGCATGAACATTGCGCCCAATCTGCTTATGAAGACAATTCTGAACACAACGCTGATAAGTCGCCTGGGCACTCTTGAGCCCAAAGGGCATAGAGACATAGCAGAAGGCTCCAAAGGGAGTTATAAAAGTTGTCTTCTCCTGGTCCTTAACTGCCATTTTGATCTGATGATAACCAGAATAAGCATCCAGAAAACTCAAACGGTCACAACCTGCCATAGCATCAATAATCTGATCAATACGAGGGAGGGCAAAGGGATCAGCTGGACAAGCCTTGTTCAAGTCTGTGTAGTCCACACACATACGCCAAGTGCCGTTTTTCTTAAGAACCAGCACCGGATTAGCCAGCCACTCCGGGTGAAAGACCTCCACGATAAACCCTGCGGCCAACAGCCGAGCTACCTCCTCACCAATAGCCTTACGCCTTTCTTCGTTGAAGCGGCAGAGAAACTGCCTGACCGGTTTAAACTTAGGATCTATATTAAGTGTGTGCTCAGCGAGTTCCCTCGGTACACCTGGCATGTCAGAAGGCTTCCATGCAAAGATGTCCCGGTTCTCACGGATGAACTCGATGAGCGCACTTTCCTATTTGGTATCCAGGTTAGCGTTGATGTTGAACTTCTTGGATGAATCACCAGGAACAAAATCAACCATCTTAGTGTCTGTAGCCTGATTTAAACTTCAGTGCTGGATCATGCTCTGTAGTTGGTTTCTTCAAAGAAGTCATGTCTGCCGGATCAACCTTGTCCTTATAAAACTTCAGCTCCTCTGTGGCACAAACCGATTCAGCATAAGCCGCATCACCCTCTTCACACTCCAAAGCGATCTTCCTGCTCCCATGTACTGTGATGGTCCCCTTATGACCCGACATCTTAAGCTGTAGATACACATAACACGGCCTCGCCATGAACTTGGCATAAGCCGGTCATCCGAACAGGGCATGATACGGACTCTTGATTTTCACCACCTCAAAAGTCAACGTTTCTGACCTTGAATCATGATCATCTCCAAAAGCCACCTCTAGGGCTATCTTGCCCACTGGATACGCCGATTTACCAGGCACCACACCATGAAAAATGGTGTTCGACGGTTTAAGATTCTTATCTGTCAATCCCATACGGCGGAAGGTATCATAGTAAAGGATATTGATACTACTTCCCCCATCCATAAGCACCTTGGTGAACTTATACCCCCCAACTTGAGGTGCCACCACTAAGGCCAGATGACCCGGATTATCAACCAACCCGGGGTGGGTGATCCTCTCGACTCTATAAAGTTGGTTGTTCAGACCAGCGCAAATACTGAGGCACTGCCGGTTCAACAGAGTTCACGGCCCTTTTGTGAAGCTTCTGATCACGCTTACATAAGCTAGTAGTGAAGACATGATACTGCCCACTATTCAACTGTTTTGGATTGCTCTGATAACCCGACTGCTATTGCTGTTGATTCCCTTGATGGTTATAACCTCCCTAATTGCCCTGATTACCTTGATTGCCATGTCCGGTCTGATGGCCTTGGAAACCTAAACCGGAGCTGCCGCCTCCGTAACCCGGCCCATGAAAACCACCTCCTGAACCACGGGCGGGCCATTGTCGTATTGAGACATATTGGAATTTTTGAACTCTCGCATGATGAAGCAATCCTTCCAAAGATGCGAAGCTGGCTTCTCCTTCGATCCATGCTTTGGACAAGGTTGATTTAACAGGCGCTCCAGATTGGGGTCTGACCCTCCGCCCCTCTGGGGCGGTTTGCCCTTAAGACGCTGACCGTTATCCTGAGCATTGGTGTTAGCCGCAAAGTCCAAACTATTGTCTGCTTTGCGCTTACCATTATTCCCATGACCTGCCGGATTGTGCCGCTGCCCCTTGGTATTGTCGTTCTTTTTCCCCTTCCCCGGTTTGTCATCCTCAGACTCAGGGTCTTTGGTACTATCTGAATCGGCATATTTTACCAATGCAGCAATAAGGGTTGACATGTCATTGCAGTGACGCTTGAGCCTCTGTAACTTCAGTTTTAATGGCATAAATAGGCAATTGCCCTCCAATGTCAAGACTGCTGTATCCGCATTGATACGATCCGATGAATGCAGAATAGCTGAGACTCGCTTCACCCAATGGGTTGTAGACTCCCCATCCTCTTGAACACAAGCGGCCAGGTCCAGAATCAACATAGGCTGCTTACAAGTATCTTTAAAATTCTGGATAAACCGGTGTTTTAACTCAGCCCATGACCCGATGGAGTTAGCCAGTAAGCTTTTTAACCAAGTATGGGCTGTCCCCTCCAACATCATGGTGAAGTACTTAGCGCACACCGCTTCATCCACATCCAGCATCTCCATCGCCATCTCATAACTCTCAACCCATGACTCAGGGGGTAAATCAGCAGTGTAATTGGGCACCTTACGAGGGCCTTGAAAATCCTTGGGCAGTCGTACATTACGCAAAGCGGGGGTGAGACACGGCACCCCTAAAGAACTGAAGACCATGCTTGGCTCCACTAAAGCGGTAGGACGAACTGGAGTAAGCTGACGAGCCGCATGATGTGCTACTAACTCGGCTTCTCGACGTGCACGACCATGATCCACCATATCCTGCGCATTAGCACCACCACCTGCCGGGTTATGCCCTCGCGGCGAGTTACGGTGACGTGCACTGCTCGACACGGCCGGTTCATTCTCAACGTGCCTGATGTAGCTTCGACTCGGACGGGGGGTGGAGTGAATCCTCTCGCGACTATGTGAATAAGCCTGTTGCTGGTTTAATGCTGTTTAAAGGAGCTCTCTGGCTCGTCGTGTCTCAATCGCCACCGGTGACTCGTCATCAGTTGGGAGGGCTGCCAATCATGAAGCGGGTTGGAGTAATGCCCTGGGGGCGTCAGAACGTACTATGGCACAATGTTGTTCTGACGAGGTGGGTTCATCGTACGAGGCATAACTGGCACTCCTGTTACCGGTGCCTCAGTCCGGTTTACCACCGGCTGGTTACTGGTTCCTGCTCCTGGCGTGTTGAAGAGATTTCTTGGTTCATAGCCCAGCGGGAGGTACGACCCGTATCTCCTCCTCATGACATCGTCTGAGGCACTCTGATCCAGCCTAAGCCGGTAGGCCTGAGCTTCCAACTCGGCCCGTTCTATAGCCATCCTGGCGTTCTCTGCTGCCAGATTCGCTTTAGCCTTAGTTATTTGATCTTTCACCTTTGCAATCTCCGCATTGTGCTGATCTCTGGTTGCTCCATCCACTTCTGCTGCCAGCAATGTTGCTAAGGCGTCGAACAAATCAGACAGAACCTGAGTCGGAGGCGGCGCAGAGCCCCCTGCTCCTGTTGGCGTTGCTGTTGCTGAACCGGAGAGCATTGCCACGGCGGTAGAAGAGTGTTGCGCTGGTTGTGTACCGGCCATGAAGACCGCGACCCGGTTTGCCAGATCGAGGGGGTCAGGAATACTGTTGCCATCAGAACCTCCACTAATCCGGCCGTCCTGCAGCTGATACAGTGAGTCGGTCTCTCCGGTTGAAGACTCATCATCAGAATAGACAACGGTTTCCCCATTAGATGCCGGTCCGTCCTCATATTCCGCTCCATGGATGACACCTATGAAAACATGCCTTGCTGCGGGCTGAACCTGGGCAGGGCTTGCACGCTGAGCCGTCTCGATGATGTCGGTGCAGGTGTCTGGCTCAGGGCCCAGTTCGCCGATCTTGCCGATGAAGACATGAATCCCGCCAAAGGGGACCCGGTACCCGTATTCAACTGAACCGGCCTCGGGACCCCATCCTGCGTCGTCGATGTAGAGCATGCCGCGATGACTCTTAGTTATCCGGCCCACATCGTATCCCTTGAGTCCTTCAAAGCTGCCCTTCATGACCTCGAAACTAGTGCGATAGCCCCATGGTGGGTGCCAACTGTCGTGGTTTTGTCACGGCAGATGTCCTCGTGAAATGACTTAGTCGTGGAGCCATCGCTATGGGTTAGCTTAAAGGGGTTAAACCGGACAAGGGGCACGAGGGTTTTTATACTAGTTCGGCCCCTTCGATGAAGGTAAAAGCCTACGTCTAGTTGTGTTTGGTATTGCTAGGGTTTCGATGACCAGGGAGCGAATCCGCTTTGCCTGGCTCTCGAGTTGTTGTATGTTGTCCCTAAACTGTGGACGGGTCGTCCCTTTATATACACAGGTTGACGCCCGCCGGTTATAGAGTCCCGAGGCCGGATCATAAACATGTCCGGCTCGGTCTCTATCCTTCCTATCTTACAATGCAAGTTACATGAGAAAGTCAGTTTACATCTACAGGCCTTAACTCGCCTTTGGGCCTTGGGCCATCGTAAAGCGCCATCATCCTTACGTCCTCATGGGCTTCTAATCTTCATAGAGTTAACCCGGCTACTCCTGGCCGGTTTACGTCCAATAGTAATATCCCCAACAGTCTTGGAATCCCGGTTACAAGACATTTCGACAATGGTAAAACAAGACCAGCAAAGCCGCCCGATGTGTCGACAATCCCGATAGGAGTCGCACGTATCTCGTTCTCAGGACACACCGGGTAGGTCAAGCTACGAGTAAAACCAGCCCTCAAGTTACCCCGAGGTGGCCCTGCAGGTTGCCCGATTCGGACCAACACTTAGAGAAGCACTGGCCTAGGGGGTAAAATAAAGATGACCCTCGGGAGCGTGACTCCCAAGGGAAAAGTATAGGTGGTGGTGAGGAAAATGGTAAAACCAAGGTTGGGCCTTGCTGGAGGAGTTTTATTGAAAGTGAACTGTCACTACAAGAAATATGTCAACTTATGACCTTCTGTCAGTGACCCTCGAAGAATTGGTCATAAATTTATGACCATTTTAGACCAATTGGTCAAAAGCTATTCAGGGGGCTCCAAACCCTAAACCATTGCGACCATTTTGGTCAGAAAGGTCGTAATTTCCTTACACGAAATGGTCACAAAGCAAACAGTGCTAGTCCGCTGCCTTATTTCTAGTTGTTAATGACCAATATAGATGGTCATAGCCTTGTAGATTGTCGTGGGTTGTGATGACTAGGCGCCATCTCATCAGTTTTGCCTATGTGTCATGTCCATGTGGCAGTTTTTGCCCTAGGTTGTGAAGCAACCTATATTTCTATCATTCCCAAAATTCCCAAAAAATCTCATAAATTCTTTGGGGCATATCTTCATCAAATATGTAAAAATCCTTCCTTGCCTAGTTCAAAACTAATTCAACAATATTCATTTTCCTATTCTGTTCACAACAACACTTTATGAAGGAAGTGCTATTTATATATTCTTGATTGCCCTCGGAATTTTTGGGCACTCTTTCCTATCCAAATAATTACCGCATGACAAAATTCAGCTCCATTTGCCTAGCAAATCTTCCTCGGCAAATTTCCAAAGTTTTTGTCCACCTAGAAGCATTGTGAAGGAAGTACCTTTTTATATCTCTAAATGACATGAAATTTATACAGTTCCTTCATATGCCCAAATTATCACTCTCCTCCAAATTGCAGCTCAGTCAAATCATCTATGTGAGCCCAAGTTCAATTTATATTTTATGGCCAAATTGGCACCTTGCAATTTATATAGACCCCTCCTATTACCCTCAAACTTTTCGGGCACTCTTCCATACCCAAATCATTGCCACATGATAATATTCAGCTCAATTTTCCTAGTAAATCTTTCTCGGGAAATTTCCAAAGTTTCTACCTCGAGAGAAGCTTTGTGAAGTAAGTACTAGCTAGGCTTACCCAAATGATCTGAAAATTTACCAGTGCAAGACCATACCTAAGTAACTTACCTACACCAATTTTGAGCTCATTTCATTCATCCAATCTCTCTCACTAGTTTTCCCAAGTTTCTGTCCATAGAAGAGCATTATGAAGGAAGTACTACTTTGGCATGTCCAAATGGTATCAATTTTCTACAATGCTTTCCTATGCCCAAATAACCATCCTCCACAAAATTTCAGCTCACTCCATTCATTATTTTGAGCCCAGCTTCAACACTCATATTTTTGTCCAGCGTGGTACTTTGCAAAGCAAGTACCACCTAGGATCCTCCTTTTGAGCTAAAAAATTGTGAAGACATTCTCCTTAGTAGATGATCATCCTCAGCCAAAACTCAAGCCCATTGGCCATGTGCATTTCCCGTACCGCTAATCAAACACTTGGCTGCTAATTCATGTTTGAGCATCGATCGGTCTCCTCGTGAGAATCTTATGTTGTAATTTTCTTCCTAGCACCAACCTGGGGAGTGCCCAACCCACTAGACATGCCTAGGCCGCCCAGAACACAAGGCAACATTACGGTCACGCGGTGACCACGCAACGGGCATGCGAGTTTACGCGCTCTGGAGTTGGGGCCCTCGACCACCGCCCAAACCTCGACGTATCGCCACCAAACCATGTATTGATGATTAAATAGGTCCTTATGTAACTAGAAATGATTTTTGGAAAAAATAAATAGCAAACTATGAGGCAGCTGCAGTTCAAATTTGACCCGCTTCCAACTGAATCGGCGGAAATTTGTCTTTTTTCACGAGATCAAAAATTTTTACACCCAACCATTTTGTCAATTGTGCATTAAATATGGCCTAGTATTTTATAAAAATGATTTGTTCTAATTTTGCAATAATTATTTGGTAGTTCCTTCACAAAAAAACCTCCTTTCGGGCACTCGAAAAATGGAAAATGGTTTTTTCGTCCAACGAAAATGAAAACTTCCTTAGGCAACATTGTTTGCCATTCCAATATGCACCCTTGTGCACAATATGAGATCATTTGAACAAACTATGCCATGAATGTGGCCATAAGATTGATCATTTGGCTTGAAAGCCATTGATCTCCACACGTGATAGCTCGTTTCTGAGAACACTTTTTTAAACTAATTGCCGTATTACAAGTTTGTTATTTTTTCTGGGAACTTGGCCACATATAATGACACAATGCGAAGGTTTCCCAATTTTTTGATTTTTTTTCGAATTTTTTATGCCCGTTTCAAAATGCGGTCAAAACGGCGGGAATGACCGTTCCTAGCTAGTGGTTGAATCTTGGATTTTTTTTTGGTGTTTCTCTGATTAAATAGGTACTTATGTACCTAGAAATGATTTTTGTAAAAAATAAATAGCAAACTATGATGCAGCTGCAGTTCAAATTTGACCCGCTTCCTACTGAATCAGCAGAAATTTGTCTTTTTCACGAGAGGTGGATCAAAAATTTGTACAACCAACCATTTTGTCAATTGTGCACTAAATATGGTCCTAGTATTTTAGAAAAATTATTTGGTCCAATTTTGCAACAATTATTTGGGAGGTCCTTCACAAAAAAACCTCCTTTTGGGCACTCAAAAAATGGAAAATGGTTTTTTCGTCCAAAGAAAATGAAAACTTCCTTAGGCAACATTGTTTGCCATTCCAATATGCACCCTTGTGCACAATATGAGATCATTTGAACAAACTATGCCATGAATGTGGCCATAAGATTGATCATTTGGCTTGAAAGCCATTGATCTCCACACGTGATAGCTCGTTTCTGAGAACACTTTTTTAAAATAATTGCCGTATTACAAGTTTGTTATTTTTCCTGGGAACTTGGCCACATATAATGACACAATGCGAAGGTTTCCCAATTTTTTGATTTTTTTTGAATTTTTTATGCCCGTTTCAAAATGCGGTCAAAACGGCGGGAATGACCGTTCCTAGCTAGTGGTTGAATCTTGGATTTTTTTGGTGTTTCTCTGATTAAATAGGTACTTATGTACCTAGAAATGATTTTTGTAAAAAATAAATAGCAAACTATGATGCAGCTGCAGTTCAAATTTGACCCGCTTCCTACTGAATCGACGGAAATTTGTCTTTTTCACGAGAGGAGGATCAAAACTTTTTACACCAAACCATTTGGTCAATTGTGCATTAAATATGGCCTAATATTTTAGAAAAATGATTTGGTCCGATTTTGCAACAAATATTTTCGAGGTCCTTCACAAAAAAAAACCTCCTTTTGCGCACTCGAAAAATGGAAAATGGTTTTTTCGTCCAAAGAAAGTGAAAACTTCCTTAGGCAATATTGTTTGCCATTCCAATATGCACCTTTGTGCACAATATGAGATCATTTGAACAAACTATGCCATGAATGTGGCCATAAGATTGATCATTTGGCTTGAAAGCCATTGATCTCCATACGTGATAGCTCGTTTCTGAGAACACTTTTTTAAAATAATTGTCTTACTAAAAGTTTACTATTTTCCTGGGAACTTGGCCACATATAATGACACAATGCGAAGGTTTCCCAATTTTTTGATTTTTTTTTGAATTTTTTATGCCCGTTTCAAAATGCGGTCAAAACGGCAGAAATGACCGTTCCTAGCTAGTGGTTGAATCTTCGAATTTTTTTGATGTTTCTCTAATTAAATAGATACTTATGTACCTAGAAATGATTTTTGGAAAAAATAAAGATCAAACTACAAGACAGCTACAGTTCATATTTGACCCGCTTCCAGCTGAATCGGCGGAAATTTGTCTTTTTCACGAGAGGTGGATCAAAACTTTTTACACCCAACCAATTGGTCAATTGTGCATTAAATATGGCCTAGTATTTTAGAAAAATGATTTGGTCCAATTTTGCAACAAATATATTATAGGTCCTTCACAAAAAAACTTATTTTGGCCACCCGAAAAATGGAAAATTATTTTTTCGTGCAAAGGAAGTAAAAACTCCCTTTGTCAATATTGTTTACAAATCCATGATATAAACTTGTGCAAAATATGATATCATTTGAACAAATATTTGATAAGACTTTCACAAAAATACTCATTTTGAGCACTGAAAAATGGAATGAAAATTTTTATCTTGAATCGATCATGACCAATTTATATGGTCATAATGTCATCAAATGGATTGGTGCGTTCTGATTGGACCATGGGCATATCACGTGGATCACGCATCAACCACCGTCGGATGCTTTCGGATCCAACGGCCCAAACCCACCCGAGCCGAAACCCTAGGTCTGTCCTCATGGACATTTTCCACCCACCCCCCTGCCTCCATTCTTTCTCTCGTTCCTCCCTCCCCCGCCTCCATTCTTTCGCTCCAGATCGACTACGATGGCCCCCTTGTCGCTTCCCCCTCGTTCCCCATCCCGCCGCGGCGAGGAGATCCATTCCCGCCGCCGCCGTCACCCCCGCCCCCTTCTTCCCGTTTCAGACCACATCCTCCCACCATAGCTCGCCGTCGGGCCTCCCCCTCCCCTCCTCGCAGATCCAGAGCTGCGAGATCCGTCTCTCTCCGACCTCGAGGTCGACTGGGAGGGGCGCAATCCAGGACCAACGGGCTACACGCTGGCGAAGAGCAGAGCAGAGCACCACCTCGCCTCTTCCTCCTCCCCTCCTCCTCCGCGCGCGGCCATGGCGCCTCTCTCCACCGCCGTCCGCCTCTTGCGCTCCCCTGCGGCTCCGCGCGTCGTCCCTTCCCCGCCCGCCCGCCTCGCCGGGGCGCCAGTGCGCTTCCGGTGCTGCCGCCGGCTCCGGTCGGTGCGCGTGGAGGCAGCCAAGGAGGCGGAGGTGGGGGATCTCAAGGCCGGGGTGTCCGTCTACAAGCCGCGCTCCTATGAAGTGCTCGTCTCCGACACCTCCCGCTCCCTCGCTGCCACCATCGACGACGGCAGGACCCGCCTCGATATTGAGTTCCCGTAAGCATCCACTCCTCTCCACTATCCCATTCGTCTCGTTTCAATCTAATGCAATCTCACGAGTGTTCTCACATCCCCTCCATGTTTCTTCCATGAACCTCCACGGGTAATCCATGACTAGGCCTCTGCCCAGCAGCATCTCTTCTTACAAGGTACTGACTGCCCGCCCTTCTTCTCCAACCCCTGCTCAAATTTCCTGCTGTGACATGTCGCCATATATTATTGGATACAGTTTGATTCTAGTTACATATGCATAAAAATTCAGTCCATACATAAGAATCTTGTTATGGGACACTACAGCAACATTGACTGAATGTTTCCTGCTGCAGCGACACTATGGTCATCAATGGATACGAATTTACTAGTGATCGATGCACACGGATAAATAAATTCTATTATGTGGATGCACCCACATCATCAAAATAGAGTTGCAGATTGCTCACTGTTTTTACTGTCCTGTGCTGCTCATACTGTATGTACAACATGTTGCTGAACTGAAAAATGCTATTTGCTTCACATTTTTGTTTGTTGAACTATCCCAGAGTATTTCAATTAATGTAAACCTATGGTTAAATAAATTGTATGGGAGGCATTGACATAAGTGCTCTAGACCTACTCTGCTCCTGTTTAGAGGCACCTTGTATTCTTTTTTGTAAAATCTCCTATCGTAAGCGAAAAAGCTTCAGGCATTGAGCCATTGAGCCATTGTATTGTCATGAATATCCATGTCACTTTATACCAGTAAGTTAGTCTGATGCTAGACTAGACGTCTCTTTATGCAAGTTTATTGTCATGTCTATTTATTTGTATAAAGTCGAATCAAGTAGTAACATGTGAACAACACTTGCACTGGTGTATGAAGGAGTTAAGTACATGTTTGTTACAGCAGGACAGAGTAGATGTTTGTGTTACCATCCAATCCACTGACAACATGTTTCTATTATTGTGGTGCTTGCTTAACTCACTGCCATCTTACATTCTGTTCTTTTTTGTATACAGCTCGCCAGAAGAAGGTTGTGAAGATCTTCACCTGCCCTACCTCTGGACCTCTTCGCCCCATCGTGCAATGCCAGACCCACAAGTACAACATTAAGGCGAGGGCTGGCAGAGGCTTTACCTTTGAGGAGCTTAAGGTGATGACATTTCTTTGCTTTGTTTCCTTCATCTCTGATTGCCTATGAATGGTGCAGCATCACCAGTTGCAATAATTGGTTTATAACTGAGCATGGATTTTTAATGTTTGCTCTGTAACAATAGTAAATTTCCATTGTACATTTCATCAATTTCTTTCTTACTTTTGTTATCTAGGTACATAGAACTTGTGTTCTATCTGTAGTTTTTAATTGCGTGCCCCCTCCTACAATCGATGCATGCTGCTTGAGTTTAGATTTAGATGCTAGATGAGATTATCATCTGTCGAGAAATTATTAGATGCTAGTTAGCTTCCTACTGTCAATGCTGTGGTGTTAGAATCCTTGTATATATATACTTGTATATATACTCTGTGCGCTAGAATATCATCATGTTGTTTTCCTCGAGTCGTCATCTTGTTGATAGTTCTGACATAACACTCTGGAGCAAAACAGCTGATGGTTTCCAATAGGAAGGAACAATAGCTGATCCACTTGTTATTGTGGTTCACCGGTTATATTAGGAAATGCAGTCGGTCTTGCTATTGTGAGGTTCCTGCTTTAAGTTCCTTGTGACCCATGTTTCCCTATAAATACATTCACGAAAAGTTGCAGCCATTACTGTAACTGGGTTCATGGATTTCACTTTTGAACAGGGCTAGCCGACCAGGTTGGCTAGCAGTGAACTGATAACTAACTTAGCTTGGTTCTGATTCTTTAGACACTCATGTGATTTATGTAACTGCTGAATCTCTTTGAACATTGCAGAGTAATGCGCTTAAGGAGTTGCATCAAAGGCGTCGTTGGTGCCCGGTGTCCTCGTCAAGCTCCTTCAGCATATGAACACGGATGTCAAAGTTGTAGGAGAGCATAGGTTGTCCCTTCTTCAGGTTGTCCTTCGCCTAATCAAATGCCCTTTGTTTTGTCGCTTTGCTCCTTCTCACCATCACCACCAGTCCACCACCACCATGGAAAATCCTTTGTTTTTTATGATGGCATTCCATTTCTGAATCCACTAAACCTGCTGCTGCACTTCTTCTTGGAACCTCTTTATTGCTGCTTGCTGCTACTCCTCTCTTCATTCCCACGCTTGCTTCTTCTTCTCCTCACCTTGCTGCTTATCTTCTCTGAAGTCTGAACCCCCTGTTGCTGCTGCTGCTCTCTCTCCCTTTCCGATATTTTCCTAAGATGTGTATGTATGTGTCCTGCATAATAAGTGCTTGTTCTTTTCTCTAAACTTTGTTTGTATGATTGAGGGCAAATTTACTTGGTTCTTTTCTCTAAACTGTGCTTGGAACATTCGTTTTTATGATCTAAAATTGCCTTCCTGTGATGATGGAGGTGCCCAGTTTGTGCTCTCTCTAAACTGTGCTTCCGAAGGAGCTCCATGTTGAAGAAGATTGAAGACACTTGTAGAGCTTGTATATTCTCTAGTTATTACACATAGAGCTTGTAAAACCGTGATTGAAAATGTATTATGCGTTATTTGTAGAGTAGCAGCTCCATACTGATTTTGGCTGCTGTTATTTGAAGTACTACTTGTATTTTTTGTCTGGCCAATTTAAATACATGCTATTTATTTACTATGAAATTGAAATCTGAAGATTATGACCTTGACAATTGGGACCCACTTACTAAAACTTGAAAACTGGGACCAATTACCAGAACTTACAATTGGGACCCATCTGACTAACTGACCCATCGTAAAAAAAGAAAAAAGTAATTATAAAAAAATCTGGAATTGTTGAGCCAAAAAGGCCATGGCCCAGAAAATAAAAAGGCTGCATTGCTGGGCTAGGCCCGTGTAGTTCACCAAAATTAGTAGCGAAAAAAACACAAATAGGCTGAATTGTTGGGCTAGGCCCATGTAGAAAATCGAATTGGACCGGGCTGAATCTTGTGCCACGTCAGATTGCCACGCTGGATGCCTACGTGGCCTGGGGAGGTTGCTAGTGACCAAAACGCCACAGTAGACGTAGTTTGGTCATAAACGTCTTCGACCATTCCAGAAGAAAGGTCGCTATAGTCAGTTTATGACGGCCAGCTTTTGACCTTATGTTTTAGGTCACAAAAAGGTCACAAATGGAAATTTGTGACCATTCAGTGACCAATAGTGGTGGTCACAAGTTGACATATTTCTTGTAGTGTGTCAAGGGGTTCCCATAACACCCAACCGCGTAAGGAACACAAAATCAAGGAACATAACACCAGTATGACGGAAACTAAGGCGACAAGAGTGGAACAAAACACCAGGCATAAGGCCGAGCCTTCCACCCTTTACCAAGTATATAGATGCATTAATAAAATAATAGATATTGTGATATCCCAACATATCCATGTTACAAACATGGAACAAACTTCAACTTCGCCTGCAACTAGCAACGCTATAAGAGGGGCTTAGCAAAAGCAGTAACATAGCCAAACAACGGTTTGCTAGAAAGGTGTGTTAGAGGCTTGACATGGCAACATGGCATGACATAACAAGTGGTAGGTAGCGCGACATAGCGATAGAACGAACAACTAGCAAGCAAAGACAGAAGTGATTTCAAGGGTATGGTCATCTTGCCTGCAAAGTTCTTAGAGTTGACGAAAGCTTGATCCTCGATAGCGTACTCAACAGGTTCCTCGGTCACGTACTCGTCTCCCGGCTCTACCCAAGGCAAGAACACGAGCAAAGGAACAACAATCAATCACGGTGCAAAGCACAAGCAACATGATGCAATACATGGCATGATATGCAAGATATGATATGCAATGCATATGCGTGCTCCGGAAGAGAAAGAATGATCAAGGCATCGACTTGGCAAACCAAGTATGCCACTGGAAAGATGAGGTGATTTCGGTCGAAATTGATATAAGGATCGCCAGAAACGGATGCACAGTTTGCAAATGGCAAGCAAAACAAGAATGACGCAAATCTATGATTAACAACATGATGCCACCTAGAATGCAACAAGAAACTAAGCTACTGCACTCCAACATAGCAATAAAGCATATGGCAGTGATTTACAAGAGATGCTTGACAAAACATGAACATTGAGCTACGGCTAAATCACTCAAGAACAGGTTCAAACAAGCATGTCAATAGTGCAAAAGATATCAGCTTCACAAACTTGGTGAAAATACTAACATGTCAAAAACAACATCAGGAAGCACTTTTTAGGGCAAGCAAACAACATGCTAAAGGAACATATCATGGAAAATAAAGGCATGAAAAGATTGTACTAAATGCATAGAACAAAAGTCCCTTACTGAACATGAGCCAAAAAGGCACAGAAGATATGATGGCACCCATGTAAGCGTAGCAAGCTTTATTAACAGTTTCAGACTTAGCAGAAAAACAGAGCATGGCATAAACAGATTTATGATAGCAACTTTGCGAGCTCATGCCACTCACCACAAAGCATTAAATGACAACATAAGCATACCAATAACAAGAAAACATGTTCATGAAGCTAACCATGGCAAGATTAAGTTAATAGGATGTATGGATCACTAGCAATAACCATGGCAATATGGATCAACATGTTAACAATCTGCCAGGAACATTTTATAGCAAAAGTAGAGCAAGAAAGAGACATTCTAGAGCACTCCATAATTGTAACCAGGGGCATGAATGGATAGAGCATAACCACATTCTCACAACATCCTTACTGAAGTATCTCAAAATAATCATGGATCTCATGGTAGCATCAAGTTTATATGGAATCAAAATAACAGCAGGAAAAGGACTTAGCAAAATCCTAAGTCCCTGAAAACAGCAACATCAAGGAGCCTAGTTTGCATGCTTGTATTAGTCACCACATAGATCACAAATATATAATACTTACACCCCTGTAAGAATGGCATGATGTAGTTCACAACACATGTAGACCTCATGCTCATAGAATGCACACATCAAATGCAACAAGAATGACAAATCACCATGAACTGATAAGTACCAGCAGTTAACATTTTATAGCACTCTTGCATCAGGGATATGTTGAGGAACGTAGTAATTTCAAAAAAACTCCTACGCACACGCAAGATCATGGTGATGCATAGCAACGAGAGGGGAGAGTGTTGTATACGTACCCTCGTAGACTGTTCCCGGAAGCGTTATATCAACGCGGTTGATGTAGTCGTACGTCTTCATGTCCGACCGATCCAAGTACCAAAAGCACGGCACCTTCGAGTTCTGCACACGTTCGGCTCGGTGACGTCCTCGCCTTCTCGATCCAGCAAGAGGGGCGAAGTAGTAGATGAGTTCCGGCAGCATGATGGTGTGGTGACGGTGTTTGTGAAGAACAATATCCGCATGGCTTCGCCTAAGCACTACGAAAACTATGACGGAGGATAAACTAGAGGGGACGGGGTTGCCGGCACACGGCTTGGTGTTTCTTGATGTGTCTTTGGTGCTAGCCCTACCCCTCTATTTATATGGTGAGCCCTGGGGTCGAAACTTGGAGTAAAAGCCTCCTCAAAGTCGGTTTCATCCGAAAGGCAAGAGTCCTTCTCAGACTCCAGGGCTAGACGCCAGGGTTCCCGGCGTCTACCCCTAGAAGCCAGGGTTCCTGGCGTCTAGCCTCTGTTCTCCGCAAAACTTCCATTTGCACTTTCCAAAAGCCTCGTGGGCTTTCCCCTTTGGCCCAGATAAAGTGTTCTCGTGCCCAAACATTTCGGGAAATATCCGGAACCCCTTCCGGTGAATTCCGGAACCCTTCCGGAGATCAAACACTACTATCCCATATATCAAACTTTATCTCCGAACCATTCCGGAGTTCCTTGTCATGTCCGTGATCTCATCCTGGACTCCGAACAACATTCGGTCATCAACATACATAACTCATATAGTACTATATCGTCAATGAACGTTAAGCGTGCGGACCCTACGGGTTCGAGAACTATGTAGACATGACCGAGACACCTCTCTGGTCAATAACCAATAGCGGGACCTGGATGCCCATATTGGCTCCTACATATTCTACGAAGATCTTTATTGGTCAGACCGCATAACAACATAAGTTGTTCCCTTTGTCATCGGTATGTTACTTGGCTGATATTCGATCATCGGTATCTCAATACCTAGTTCAATATCATTACCGGCAAGTCTCTTTACTTGTTCCATAATACATCATCCCGCAACCAACTCATTAGTTGCAATGCTTGCAAGGCTTATAGTGATGTGTATTACCAAGTGGGCCCAGAGATACCTCTCCGACAATCGGAGTGACAAATCCTAATCTCGAAATACGCCAGCCCAACAAGTACCTTTGGAGACACCTGTAGAGCACCTTTATAATCACCCAGTTACGTTGTGGCGTTTGGTGGCACACAAAGTGTTCCTCTGGTAAATGGGAGTTGGATAATCTCATAGTCATAGGAACATGTATAAGTCATGAAGAAAGCAATAGCAACAAACTAAACGATCAAGTGCTAAGCTAACGGAATGGGTCAAGTCAATCACATCATTCTCCTAATGATGTGATCCCGTTAATCAAATGACAACTCATGTATATGGTTAGGAAACATAACCATCTTTAATCAACGAGCTAGTCAAGTAGAGGCATACTAGTGACACTCTGTTTGTCTATGTATTCACACATGTATTATGTTTCCGGTTAATACAATTCTAGCATGAATAATAAACATTTATCATGAAATAAGGAAATAAATAATAACTTTATTATTTCCTCTAGGGCATATGTCCTTCAGTCTCCCACTTGCACTAGGGTCAATAATCTAGATTACACAGTAATGATTCTAACACCCATGGAGCCTTGGTGTTGATCATGTTTTGCTTGTGGAAGAGGCTTAGTCAACGGGTCTGCAACATTCAGATCCGTATGTATCTTGCAAATTTCTATGTCTCCCACCTGGACTAAATCCCGGATGGAATTGAAGCATCTTTTGATGTGCTTGGTTCTCTTGTGAAATCTGGATTCCTTTGCCAAGGCAATTGCACCAGTATTATCGCAAAAGATTTTCATTGGACCCAATGCACTAGGTATGACACCTAGATCGGATATGAACTCCTTCATCCAGACTCCTTCATTTGCTGCTTCTGAAGCAGCTATGTACTCCGCTTCACACGTAGATCCCGCCACGACGCTTTGTTTAGAACTGCACCAACTGACAGCTCCACCGTTTAATATAAACACGTATCCGGTTTGCGATTTAGAATCGTCTGGATCAGTGTCAAAGCTTGCGTCAACATAACCATTTACGATGAGCTCTTTGTCACCTCCATAAATGAGAAACATATCCTTAGTCCTTTTCAAGTATTTCAGGATGTTTTTGACCGCTGTCCAGTGATCCACTCCTGGATTACTTTGGTACCTCCCTACTAGACTTATAGCAAGGCACACATCAGGTCTGGTACACAGCATTGCATACATGATAGAGCCTATGGCTAAAGCATAGGGAACATCTTTCATGTTCTCTCTATCTTCTGCAGTGGTCGGGCATTGAGTCTTACTCAACTTCACACCTTGTAACACAGGCAAGAACCATTTCTTTGCTTGATCCATTTTGAACCTTTTCAAAACTTTGTCAAGGTATGTGCTTTGTGAAAGTCCAATTAAGCATCTTGATCTATCTCTATAGATCTTGATGCCCAATATGTAAGCAGCTTCACCGAGGTCTTTCATAGAAAAACTTTTGTTCAAGTATCCCTTTATGCTATCCAGAAATTCTATATCATTTCCAATTAGTAATATGTCATCCACATATAATATCAGAAATGCTACAAAGCTCCCACTCACTTTCTTGTAAATACAGGCTTCTCCAAAAGTATGTACAAAACCAAATGCTTTGATCACACTATCAAAGCATTTATTCCAACTCTGAGAGGCTTGCACCAGTCCATAAATGGATCGCTGGAGCTTGCACACTTTGTTAGCTCCCTTTGGATCGACAAAACCTTCCGGTTGCATCATATACAACTCTTCTTCCAGAAATCCATTTAGGAATGCAGTTTTGACATCCATCTGCCAAATTTCATAATCATGAAATGCGGCAATCACTAACATGATTCAGACAGACTTAAGCATCGCTACGGGTGAGAAGGTCTCATCGTAGTCAATCCCTTGAACTTGTCGAAAACCTTTTGCAACAAGTCGAGCTTTGTAGACAGTAACATTACCGTCAGCATCGGTCTTCTTCTTGAAGATACATTTATTCTCAATTGCTTGCCGATCAACGGGCAAGTCAATCAAAGTCCACAATTTGTTCTCATACATGGATCCCATCTCAGATTTCATGGCTTCTAGCCATTTTGCGGAATCTGGGCTCACCATCGCTTCTTCATAGTTCGTAGGTTCATCATGATCTAGTAGCATGACTTCTAGAACAGGATTACCATACCACTCTGGTGTGGATCTTACTCTGGTTGATCTACGAGGTTCAGTAATAACTTGATCTAAAGTTCCATGATCATCATCATTAACTTCCTCACTAATTGGTGTAGGTGTCACAGAAACCGGTTTCTGTGATGAACTACTTTCCAATAAGGGAGCAGGTACAGTTACCTCATCAAGTTCTACTTTCCTCCCACTCACTTCTTTCGAGAGAAACTCCTTCTCTAGAAAGGATCCATTCTTGGCAATGAATGTCTTGCCTTCGGATCTGTGATAGAAGGTGTACCCAACAGTCTCCTTTGGGTATCCTATGAAGACACATTTCTCTGATTTGGGTTCGAGCTTATCAGGTTGAAGCTTTTTCACATAAGCATCGCAGCCCCAAACTTTAAGAAACAATAGCTTAGGTTTCTTGCCAAACCATAGTTCATGCGGTGTCGTCTCAACGGATTTAGATGGTGCCCTATATAATGTGAATGTAGCTGTCTCTAATGCATAACCCCAAAATGATAGTGGTAAATCGTAAGAGACATCATAGATCGCACCATATCTAATAAAGTACGGTTACGATGTTCGGACACACCATTACACCGTGGTGTTCCAGGTGGTGTGAGTAGTGAAACTGTTTCACATTATTTTAAATGAAGGCCAAACTCCTAACTCAAATATTTTACTTCTGCGATCATATCATAGAAACTATTATTTTTGTTATGATGATTCTCCACTTTACTCTAAAATTCTTTGAACTTTTCAAATGTTTCAGACTTGTGTTTCATCAAGTAGATATACTCATATCTGCTCAAATCATCTGTGAAGATCGGAAAATAAGGATACCTGCCGCTAGCCTCAATATTCATCGGACCACATACATCAGTATGTATGATTTCCAACAAATCTGTTGCTTGTTCCATTGTTCCAGAGAACGGAGTCTTAGTCATCTTTCCCATGAGGCATGGTTCGCAAGCATCAACTGATTCATAATCAAATGATTCCAAAAGCCCATCAACATGGATTTTCTTCATGCGCTTTACACCAATATGACCTAAACGGCAGTGCCACAAATAAGTTGCACTATCATTATTAACTTTGCATTTTTGGCTTCAATATTATAAAAATGTGTATCACCACGATCGAGATCCAACAAACCATTTTCATTGGGTGTATGACCATAGAAGGTTTTATTCATGTAAACAGAACAACAATTATTCTCTAACTTACATGAATAACTGTATTGCAATAAACATGATCCAATCATATTCATGCTCAATGCAAACACTAAATAACATTTATTTTAGGTTTAACACTAATCCCAAAAGTATAGGGAGTGTGCGATGATGATCATATCAATCTTGGAACCATTTCCAATACACATTGTCACTTCACCCTTAACTTGTCTCTGTTCATTCTGCAACTCCCGTTTCGAGTTACTATTCTTAGCAACTGAACCAGTATCACATACCGAGGGGTTGCTATGAACACTAGTAAAATACACATCAATAATCTGTATATCAAATATACCTTTGTTCAGTTTGCCATCCTTTCTTATCCGCCAAATACTTGGGGCAGTTCCGCTTGCAGTGACAAGTCCCTTTGCAGTATAAGCACTTAGTCTCGGGCTTAGGAACAGACTTGGGCTTCTTCAATTGAGTAGCAACTTGCTTGTCGTTCTTCTTGAAATTCCCCTTCTTCCGTTTGCCCTTTTCTTGAAACTAGTGGTCTTGTCAACCATCAACACTTGATGCTTTTCTTGATTTCTACCTTCATCGATTTCATCATCATGAAAAGCTCGGGAATCATTTTCGTCATCCCTTGCATACTATAGTTCATCACGAAGTTCTACTAACTTGGTGATGGTGACTAGAGAATTCTATCAATCACTATTTTATCTGGAAGATTAACTCCCACTTGATCCAAGTGATTGTAGTACCCAGACAACCTGAGCACATGCTCACTGCTTGAGCTATTCTCCTCCATCTTTTAGTTATAGAACTTGTTGGAGACTTCATATCTCTCAACTCGGGTATTTGCTTGAAATATTAACTTCAACTCCTGGAACATCCATATGATCCATGACGTTCAAAACGTCTTTGAAGTCCCGATTCTAAGTTGTTAAGCATGGTGCACTAAACTATCAAGTAGTCATCATATTGAGCTAGCCAAATGTTCATAACATCTGCATCTGCTCCTGCAATAGGTTTGTCACCTAGCGGTGCATCAAGGACATAATTATTCTGTGCAGCAATGAGGATAAACCTTAGATCACGGATCCAATCCGCATCATTGCTATTAACATCTTTCAACTTAGTTTTCTCTAGGAACATATCAAAAATAAAACAGGGGAGCTAAACGCGAGCTATTGATCTACAACATAGATATGCTAATACTACCAAGACTATGTTCATGATAAATTTAAGTTCAATTAATCATATTACTTAAGAACTCCCACTTAGAAAGACATCCCTCTAATCTTCTAAGTGATCATGTGATCCAAATCAACTAAACAATAACCGATCATCACGTGAAATGGAGTAGCTTTCAATGGTGAACATCAATATGTTGATCATAACTACTATATGATTCACGCTCGACCTTTCGGTCTCAGTGTTCCGAGGCCATATCTGCATATGCTAGGCTCGTCAAGTTTAACCTGAGTATTCTGCGTGTGCAAAACTGGCTTGCACCCGTTGTAGATGGACGTAGAGCTTATCACACCCGATCATCACGTGGTGTCTGGGCACGACGAACTTTGGCAACGGTGCATACTCACGGAGAACACTTTTATGTTGAAATTTAGTGAGAGATCATCTTATAATGCTACCGTCAATCAAAGAAAGATAAGATGCATAAAAGATAAACATCACATGCAATCAATATAAGTGATATGATATGGCCATCATCATCTTGTGCTTGTGATCTCCATCTCCGAAGCACCGTCATGATCACCATCGTCACCGGCACGACACCTTGATCACCATCGTAGCATCGTTGTCGTCTCTCCAATCTTATGCTTCCACGACTATCGCTACCGCTTAGTGATAAAGTAAAGCATTACAGCGCAATTGCATTGCATACAATAAAGCAACAACCATATGGCTCCTGCCAGTTGCCGATAACTCGGTTACAAAACATGATCATCTCATACAATAAAATTTAGCATCATGTCTTGACCATATCACATCACAACATGCCCTGCAAAAACAAGTTAGACGTCCTCTACTTTGTTGTTGCAAGTTTTACGTGGCTGCTACGGGCTTAGCAAGAACCGTTCTTACCTATGCATCAAAACCACAACGATAGTTTGTCAAGTTGGTGATGTTTTAACCTTCGCAAGGACCGGGCGTAGCCACACTTGGTTCAACTAAAGTTGGAGAAACTGACACCCGCCAGCCACCTGTGTGCAAAGCACGTCGGTAGAACCAGTCTCGCATAAGCGTACGCGTAATGTCGGTCCGGGCCGCTTCATACAACAATACCACCAAACCAAAGTATGACATGCTGGTAAGCAGTATGACTTATATCGCCCACAACTCACTTGTGTTCTACTCGTGCACAACATCAACGCATAAAACCTAGGCTCGGATGCCACTGTTGGGGAACGTAGTAATTTCAAAAAATTCCTGCGCACACACAAGATCATGGTGATGCATAGCAATGAGAGGGGAGAGTGTTGTCTACGTACCCTCGTAGACCGATCGCGGAAGCGTTATATCAACGCGGTTGATGTAGTCGTACGTCTTCACGTCCGACCGATCCAAGTACCGAAAGCACGGCACCTCCGAGTTCTGCACACGTTCGGCTCGGTGACGTCCTCGCCTTCTCGATCCAGCAAGAGGGGCGAAGTAGTAGATGAGTTCCGGTAGCACGACGGCGTGGTGACTATGTTGGTGAAGAACAATCTCCGCAGGGCTTCGCCTAAGCACTACGAAAACTATGACGGAGGATAAACTAGAGGGGACGGGGTTGCCGGCACACGGCTTGGTGTTTCTTGATGTGTCTTTGATTCTAGCCCTACCCCTCTATTTATATGTTGAGCCCTGGGGTCGAAACTTGGAGTAAAAGCCTCCTCAAAGTCGGTTTCACCCGAAAGGCAAGAGTCCTTCTCGGACTCCAGGGCTAGACGCCAGGGTTCCCAGCGTCTACCCCCTAGATGCTAGGGTTCCTGGCGTCTAGCCTCTGGTCTCCACAAAACTTCCTTTTGCACTTTCCAAAAGCCTCGTGGGCTTTCCCCTTTGGCCTAGATAAAGTGTTCTCGTGCCCAAACATTTCGGGAAACATACGGAACCCCTTCCGGTGAATCCCGGAACCCTTCCGGAGATCAAACACTACTATCCCATATATCAAACTTTATCTCCGGACCATTCCGGAGTTCCTCGTCATGTCCGTGATCTCATCCCGGACTCCGAACAACATTCGGTCATCAACATACATAACTCATATAGTTCTATATCGTCAACGAACGTTAAGCGTGCGGACCCTATGGGTTCGAGAACTATGTAGACATGACCGAGACACCTCTCTGGTCAATAACCAATAGCGGGACCTAGATGCCCATATTGGCTCCTACATATTCTACGAAGATCTTTATCGGTCAGACTGCATAACAACATACGTTGTTCCCTTTGTCATCGGTATGTTACTTGCCCGAGATTCGATCGTCGGTATCTCAATACCTAGTTCAATCTCATTACCAGCAAGTCTCTTTACTCGTTCCGTAATACATCATCCCTCAACCAACTCATTAGTTGCAATGCTTGCAAGGCTTATAGTGATGTGTATTACCAAGTGGGCCCAGAGATACCTCTCCGACAATCGGAGTGACAAATCCTAATCTCGAAATACGCCAACCCAACAAGTACCTTTGGAGACACCTGTAGAGCACCTTTATAATCACCCAGTTACGTTGTGTCGTTTGGTGGCACACAAAGTGTTCCTCCGATAAACGGGAGTTGCATAATCTCATAGTCATAGGAACATGTATAAGTCATGAAGAAAGCAATACCAACAAACTAAACGATCAAGTGCTAAGCTAACGGAATGGGTCAAGTCAATCACATCATTCTCCTAATGATGTGATCCCGTTAATCAAATGACAACTCATGTATATGGTTAGGAAACTTAACCATCTTTGATCAACGAGATGGTCAAGTAGAGGCATACTAGTGACACTCTGTTTGTCTATGTATTCACACATGTATTATGTTTCCGGTTAATACAATTCTAGCATGAATAATAAACATTTATCATGAAATAAAGAAATAAATAATAACTTTATTATTGCCACTACGGCATATTTCCTTCAGGATAAACATGTCAAGATAAACTCTAATATGAATGCAACCAAGACCATCATGTAGAGCACAGAGAGCACAACAAATTGCATATATGGATCACATCATTCGGACAAGCATGCACAATGTTACATGTCCCACAAAATGCAATAAGATGCTGAACAAAAATGACTTGCTGGAAAAACTACCCATCGCAGAAACAAGATCCTGGTTGGGGGAGCTCAATTCCTCGTACAGAGCGGCCATGGCGGAAGTCAACGCCGGCGGCGAGGGGGCGTGGGACTCCGGTGGGCTTCGGGAAGGTTGGGAATGGGTCTGTGGCGGCGCGGGCTTGCCGGATCTGGGCACGGTGGGGTTGGAGGCGCTCCGGTGAGGCGGCGGTTGGATGTGGATCACAGCCCCCATGGCTCCTTTCTGTGCAGGTATAGATCGAGAGAAAGTTCGTGAGAGGGAAAGAGAGAAGCACGGGGGAGGAAGGAGGAGAGTGGCAGGAGGGCATGACCCTGGAGGTCGCCGGCGAGCGGCTCCGGCGAGGTCCAGTGAGGCGGCGGGGCGCGAAGCAGTCACCGGCCCTCTGGATTGGGAGCTCCTCTCCCGATTTGGAGGTCGAGGCGCGGGTGCGGGGATCGGGCCCAAGGCGGGATCCCCGTGGGCCTGGCGGGCCGCAGCGGAGTGGGGCATTGGGGAACCAACGTGTCGCCTCCTGGTTGGGCGCGGGAGGCGGCGGTGTTGAGGTTGCGGCTATCTATTGGTCGGGCAACGTGTCCGGTGGACATGTCCGGCGCGGGTGGACATGTCTAGCGGCGCGAGGAAGGGGAAGGTAGGGTTTGATCCATGAAAAAATGGAGAGGGAGGTGTTTATATAGGTATAGGGGGGTACGAATGTCCAAATGAGGTGCGGTTTTCGCCCACACGATCGTGATCCGACGGCGGAGAACATGGAGATGGTTTAGATGGGTTATTGGGCTGTTTTGGAGGGGTGTTGTGCTGCAACACCAAAGAGGCTTTTGCGGTTACTCGGTTAACTATTTGGGCATCAAACGGCCTCCAAATGGAACGAAATTTGACAGGTGGTCTACCGGTGATGTACCAAGGCCACTTGACAAATCTTGGCCCATTCCAAGAATGTTTTTCTCCCGCTCACGAAAAGAGACAAGAGGGGAGCGACGGGAGCACGTGGGAGTGTCGGATTGCGAAACGGACAACAGGGAAAATGCTCAGATGCATGAGACGAACACGAATGCAAATGAGATGCACATGATGACATGATATGAAATGCATGACATGAACAAAATGAAAAACAAAGACAAAAAATCAACCACGTAGGGAAACTCATATCACATAGCCGAAAATGGCGAGAGTTGGAGTTACAAATATGGAATGTTGTATCCGGGGCGTTACAGTGTTAATCACACAGCGATGTGAACTAGATTATTGACTTTAGTAAACCCTTTGGGTATAGTCACATGAAGATTTGAACTAATCACGTAAAGATGTGAACTATTGGTGCTAAATCACATGACGATGTGAACTAGATTATTGACTCTAGTGCAAGTGGGAGAGTGAAGGAAATATTCCCTAGAGGCAATAATAAAGTTGTTATTTATATTTCCTTATATCATGATAAATGTCTATCATTCATGCTAGAATTGTATTAATCAGAAACTTAGTACATGTGTGAATACATAGACAAACAGAGTGTCACTAGTATGCCTCTACTTGACTAGCTCGTTGAATCAAAGATGGTTAAGTTTCCTAACCATAGACATGAGTTGTCTTTTGATTAACGGGATCTCTGCCAAGTTCAAACTGTATGGTGTTTCAACAAATTAGAAGCAGTACATGCTAGAAATCATATGCAAGACACAACCAATATCACAGTGGCGACTTAAAGGTGCCTTATCATAAGTGACTGATGCGGGATATGCAAGAATAGTAGTCTGATGTAGAAACAGGAACACATGTCATATTCACAGGCATTATGTGTAAAGTAAGCAGATGCAATTCAACAAAGTTATAAGCAATACAAGCTAGACATCATACGCAAAATGCAACCACATTTAATAGTGCCAAATTAGAGCAAGCACCTGTGATGGTGGAGTAGGGGAGATGTGCTCATCATCTACACAGCTACGTTGACTGTCTAGCCTTGCGTTGTCTTGCGAATCTTGTTGGGAGGATGGCGGAGTAGAATCTGTAGAGAACCTCTGTTTCATTTGCTCGGAAGGACCACCATCATCCAATTCCTTGCCAATTTCCTTCAGCTTTATTGATTTTGCATTGTGAGGTCATACCGACAAGAAAAATATCATTCGCTCTTCAGAACTCATTCATGCATGATACTGACGAACACTACTCTGATGAAAGGCAAAGTCATGATACGAGGATGGAATATGTACGAAAAAATGGACGGCTTGACATATTCACACCTATGAAGTGGTAACTAAGCAGAAGGCACTTCAACAAATTAGAAACACTGCAAGACACCATATGGAAGGTGCAATCAATATCGCTCTGTCAAGTTAAAACTGTCTCGTCATAGGTGGTGTTCATCAAACTAGAAGCAATACATGCTAGAAATCATATTCAAGACGCAAACCAATATCACACTGCCAACTTAAAGGTGTCCCATCATAAGTGACTGATGCAGGATACACAGGAAGAGTAGTTTCATGTAAGAACATGGTGTGATAGACATATATAGTATGTACCAAAACAGGAAAGCGTGTCATATTCACATGTATCATGTGTAAGCTAAGCAGATGCAGTTTACACTAATTAGGAGCAATACGAGCTAGACACCATATGCAACATGCAACCAGATATCACACTGCCAAGTTAGAGCAAGCACCTTGGATGGTGGAGTAGGGGATCGGAGACTTGGACCTTGTAATGCACTATTAGTACAAGGAGAATCGGTACAGATGCTCCATTTACGTTGCTACAGAGGACCACCATCATCGCCTTCCTTACTCTTTTCCTTCCTCTTTCTTGATTTTGCCTTGTCAAGTCAAACCCACAAGAAAAAAGAATAAAATTTGCTCTTCAGAACTCATTGATGCATGATACTGACGAACACTACTTTCATGTTAGGCAGCCGCATGATAGGAGGATGGAATATATATGAAAAACAGGACGGTGTGACATATTGACATGTATGATGTATAAAGTGTAAACTAAGCAGAAGGTGCTTGAACTTGTTAGAATCGATGCAAGCTAGAAACCATATGAAAGATGAAACTAATATCACTCTGGCAAATTAAAAGGGTGCCCTAACAAATGTATTTGACCAAATTAGAAGCAATACATGGCAACAGGCTAGAAATAATATGCAATATGCAACGAATAAAGGTGACTCGTCGTAAGTGATTGATGCAGGATACAGAAGAGAGGTAGTTTCATGTAAGAACAAGGTTAACACATAGATATAGTGTGTACCAAAAATAGGAAGGCATGTCATATTCACAGGTATAGTGTGTAAACTAAGAAGATGCAGTTTACCCTAATTAGAAGCATTATAAGCTAGACACCGTATGCAACATGCAACCACATATCACACTGCGAAGTTAGAGCAAGCACCTATGATGGTGGTGTAGGGGAAGTGCGGTCTTCAGGTACAGAGCTACATTCAATATCTTCATTTAGGCTTGTTGTTTCTTGAGAATCATGTGGAGAGGATGAAATTGCATTCTTTATAAGAGTATTGCGTCTCATATTAACCCACGCGCATGACTGTCTCATCATAAGTGATAGACGCAGGATACACAAGAATAGTAGTTTGATGTAAGAACATGGTGTGATAGGCAGATGTAGTATGTACCAAAAACAGGAAGGTGTGTCATATTCACATGTATAATGTGTAAGCTAAGGAGATGCAATTTAACAAATTAGGAGCATTGATGAGGGATACACAAGAAAAGTGCCTTATTATAAGATATAGTATGTACCAAAAACAGGAAAGCGTGTCATATTCACATGTATCATGTGTAAGCTAAGCAGATGCAGTTTACACTAATTAGGAGTAATACGAGCTAGACACCATATGCAACATGCAACCAGATATCACACTACCAAGTTAGAGCAAGCACCTTGGATGGTGGAGTAGGGGAGCGGAGACTTGGACCTTGTAATGCACTATCAGTACAAGGAGAATCGGTACAGATGCTCCGTTTACGTTGCTACAGAGGACCACCATCATCGCCTTCCTTACTCTTTTCCTTCCTCTTTCTTGATTTTGCCTTGTCAAGTCAAACCCACAAGAAAAAGGAATAAAATTTGCTCTTCAGAACTCATTGATGCATGATACTGACGAACACTACTTTCATGTAAGACGAACACTACATATCACACTGCCAAGTAAGAGCAAGCACCTGGGATGGTGGTGTGGGGGAATTGCGGTGATCAACTAGAGAGCTACTTTGACTATCTTCATTTAGCCTTGCTGTTTCTTGAGAATCATGTGGGGAGGATGACATTGCACTCTTTAAACGAGTATGGCGTCTCACAGAAACCCACCCGGGTGACTATCTCATCATAAGTGATTGACGAGGGATACAAAAGAGCATTAGTTTGATGTACGAACATGGTTAATAGACATATGTAGTATGTATCAAAAATAGGAAGGCATGTCATTATCAAAGGTATAATGTGTAAAGTAAGCAGATGCAATTTAACCAAATTGGAAGCAATACAAGCTAGACACCATATGCAACATGCAACCACATTTGATAGAGCGAAGTTAAAGCAAGCACCTAGGATGGTTGTGTGTGGCAATTGAGATCATCAACTACAGAGCTAAGTTTACTGTCTCCAACTGCTGACACTGCACCCGTTAGAGCGCTGGAACGCTTAGTGCTTATCTTCGAATTACACTCGAGCGACTTCTGTCTTTTCTTTTCTGCATTCATCAGCACCGCGTCAGAGTCTGAAATACCCATGCATAAAAAACAATAGTGTGAGTATGGGTGAAGTGTGTGCACAATTAGTACAGTGTAAAGGTAGCAGATAGCAGGTCGGTGAGAAATAAATGACGGGAGACATATGATAGCTCTACAACATGCATGGCACACTAAATTACTACAGGATTCTATGAAAATAACAGTCGACTGAAAGCAAATAGGTCAGTCCAATTTTTTCTGCACCGTCCAATGTACAAAGAACGGGCAGATCGCCTTCATCTACCTCCAGCGAGTCAGTGTTGATGATCTTCCTCGAAACGCCAGCGACCACCGGCCCAGTATTCCTCCCCTGCTTGTGCCCTCCCCTCGACCTCACCGCACCGCCGTGCTTGGCACCGCCCCCGGCCATCCATTCAAGCCCCGCCGACCTCCAGATCGGGCGCAAGCAGCTCCTGCGCCCCACACCCCTATGATAGACACCGATGCGCCGCTTCCCCGGGGAACAGGCGGACTAGGTGCTCCGCGCGCCTAAGCGGGTGCTGCTTCTTTTACTTGCGGTTCGATTGACCCTGAATTGAAATCCAGGCGGGCTACTGACCTCTAGCAAAGGTGAAATAGTAAAAGGGAGGAAACCTTGTGCATTTAGTATCACGAAGAAGATGCAGTAAGAAGCGCTCAACTAGTTTCTTTCGTGGGATGAATACGGTGTGAGCGGAGACGTAAGATTTGCATGAATAAGGGAAGAGGAGTACCTCTTTCTGCTGGCAGTGTTGTGTCCTCCTTCTGTTTTTTCGACGATCTTCTTGTTGTTCGCCGGAAACCAGAAGTTGTGGAGGGTGGTGCAACCTTGGACGAACCCATGGCCAAGTTGTTGAGTGTGGTGCAGTGGCCGTCTATCACCGGCGGGGAAGCAGATCCGAGGCGGCGAACGACGGCGTAGCAGGAACAGCTCCGGTGCGGTGGACAGTTGCGACAGTGGAGCCACAGCAGTGAGGCACGGGACAAAGTGGTCGGAGTGCTTCTGGTACGGCGCACGTCGACGTCGGCGTCGTGGAGGCAGCTCTTCCTCGGCTTCAGCTGCTAAGTCCTTGAGGGCGTTGCGGTTGCGGTTGTGTTGGACGACGACGTCGGGGTACCAGCTCCGGCGTGATGGAGGAGGGCGGCGGTGGATTGGCCGCTATGGGGTGGAGGACGGAGGAGGCTAGGGTTTCGCGGCTGGTGGAGAGGGCGTTTTCGCGCTCACAGAGTATGAATGGGGAAACGAAGGGAGGCGGGGAACTAAGGGGGAACAATGTTTCGGTTTGAGACGCGCTTGTTTGAAATTTGGAAGTTACAAACCTTCCCCCCGTCTAAAATTTTAGACATATTGCGGGCTGGGGGTAGGACAGTCATGTCAGGTGTCCCAAATGTGGGCGGGATAGATTTCAGCCGAGCGCATGGGTAGGCGCCCACGGCGTATGAATGCTTCTCTGGCGTCTTGATGAAGTTACAAACGTACCCCGGTTTAGACCTTTGGACATCGGGCCGATAGGCTATATGGGCCAGAGTCAGGACAGTAATTTCCTACCACCAAAACATTAGTCTCGCGCGGTTTTAGGTGACCAGAGGCCTATTTGGCGCTTCATTCAATATTTGGAGCAGAAGCTTTAACGTTTTCGATTCTCTTGAATTGAACTTTCAGGATTTGTCAAACTTCACAAATCTTTACTCTTGAAAATCCTAAAGCTGTGATTATTTTGGAATGGAGGGGGTACATTTGAATATACATTGTACACGAGTATATATTAAAAAATATGCAACTTACCTCAGTTCATGCATGGTTCCAGATATAATCTCCTTGGTTGCAAAAAAAAGTTAGATATGCGTATGAATATATATAGCATGTTCAAACTCACAACAAAGATTGATGCCCCCTTTTACATCTGATTTACAAATGCCATTATCTCGGGTTCAAATAGATGAATGCACTTCCTATGAATTCGAATCTTCGAAACCCCCTTTATGTTGAATTCTACATGTATTCTATTTCGTACCTAGCAATTTGGAATGTATCCATGCAAGTGACAAATGTATAAAGTGCTTCACACTAACAACATGGAGTGCACTAATTAATGTTTATATATGAATTGCAAAAGCATCCATTGCCTGTATTTCAAACTGCTCTCACTCTATGGATCAATAATATGAAATAAACACATGCACATGCTAGAATTCAATTGCAGTTGAAGAAAGAGCCTACTCCTGGTACTGTATATTAGTGATAGGGGTGTGTACAAAGTACACGTGAATACCAAGCATTGTGCGTGTGTGTATATTATCGACGAACTAGCCCCCAAGCTTGTATAACATACTAAGGGCCTAGGGTTACAAATCATATATAGTCGGCTTATCACCAGTGGGGATAGAGTCCTCCGCAACTCTGGTAGCTTCGTGTTGTACGTCGAGTCCTCCACATGGGTCTTCGTATAACACGTCTCGGTCCAACCTATATGTGGCGCAGGATGGAACCGACCCATGAGTCTTCATGTTGACCCACCACAACTAGAAATGATGTGCCCACCACACCACACACGCAATCGGCCACTAAGAAAATAAGCATATACAATAGTACAACGGTATCTAGCTCACGATATGTCTCCATATTTTGTTGATGACACTGACGGACTTTGCATTTGATGTGTGCTCCGTATTTTGTTGACGACACTCACGGTCATTGTATTTGAAGCGAAAGCACGATATGGTCACTGGACTTCAGAATAAGCTCATCACGGTCACCACATACATTTTGTCGTGCTAACCAACATGTCGTTGGATGGTTAGAGGACAGTGGTTTCTCGAGCCCACCAAGGTTAAAGTCCCGGTGCTTGCATTTATCTTGTGTTAATTTCAGTATTTTCCGGCGACGTACGTTCAGTGGGAGGAGACGTTCCACTCGACTACGAGGCACCTATGGTGACTTTGTAAAATCTCAAGATCATATATGCTGGCCCACTCTCTCGAAGGTGCTCATAGGGGTAGGGTTCGCGTGTGTGCGCTTATAGTGGTGAGTGCTTGCGCGTATATATGAGCCCTTGCGTCTGTACTGTGTTAAACAAATACATATCATGATTATACGGTCACTGGCTCACCCATACAACTCCGTATTTTGTTGATGACACAATCAATTGACCAGCCAAACGTTCCATGCGGCGCAACTAGTGTTGCACCATCGGGGCGCGTAACCGTGGGGCCCACCTGTCAGCCCGTATATGAAAGAAAGAAATGGTAGTTTGAGTCTGTACTATGTTAATAAAATAGGAGTACATTTGTTGATAACACGATCAATTGACCAGTCAAACGGTCCACATTCAGCAGTGCACATTACCATAGGGCCCACCCGTCAGCGCGTATATGAAGGACAGAAATGGTAATAAATTAGTGGTCGGTGGGTATTCGAAGTCGTGAGACCTCTGGTTGGCAGTCACCGGCGGTTGGGGGCGTTCATTGGGCAGTGGGGTGGGGATCCCCGGAGAAAAAGCTCGGCGGGGGGGAGGGGGCTAGAGGGATGGCCGGTGTGGCGGCGGGGAGTAGTTTCAGGGAGGGCGGGCCGGCCGCGGGCGGCGGGGGCTGGCGGTTCGGCCGGTGGTGGCTGGCGGCTCAGGGGGGTGAGTTTGATGATAAATTGGAGGCCCTTGATTTTGTATCCAACGGCTGGAAAATCTAATGACCAGAGATGAAAAAGTCAGTCGACTGACGTGTAGCCTCACCCCGCACGTACACATGCACGCACGCAAGACACGCACGCAGGACACGCAGGCATGTAGGCATGCAACACTGACACGTACACATGCACTCACGAACACACACATGTACGCACCCACGCATGCAACACTAAAACGTACCCTTGCACGCATGCAACACTCGCACGCATGCATGCACACAGCACACGACGCAAGACACACGTTCAACCTATATGTGCATGCACCCTTTGTTAAGGACATGGATTGTTACGGGTATTAATCAACCTTATCTGTGATAAGCAGAACATTGATGTTTGCAGCGGTCTTTATGAATCACAACGTATCGAACGGGCTATCAACATAGTAGGCTTATCTACATGAAAAAGATGACGTCACACTCAATGAACAATCATCGGTTTATGAAATGCCCGCTTCTGACTGCCCTGGCCCACCAAAGGTTCCTCTGTTGTGCGCTGCCTGCGTTGGGTCACTGACATGCATGTCATGCACCCAAAGAGCCCACATGTCAGTGGAAGAACAGTGGGGTGTCCTGGGTCATAGTCGTGGGCGCCACTCGCGGCACGCCCGGCTAAACACGCCTCCGTGCCACATTCAAACGCCTCCATGAAACCCGCCCGTGTGGAAGCCGAGAAACCCACTCTGGACACACGTCCGTTCATGACCGGGCCGCTCCCCTATCTCCTCCACCATTTTGTACACTCTTACAATGGCTTACGAAGAGTAGTTATTCCGCATCCAAGCCGGCTGGGTAGCCCGCCGGATACGAGCTATGCAGCTCGCTGATCCACCTCCCTCCCCTCGCCCGACGGAGCCAGTTGCTGCCCCAAGCCGTGGAATTTTGCCATGTGTTGTTTTCATGGACTAGCAAGATGCCCGTGCATTGCACGGAACATCAAGATGCATTTTTTTACAAACTCCCGCATGCATGCAAGGGATAATTAATGTCCTCCTTTGCTAGTACCACGAGGCAAACACCATTAATATTGCATCGATTAGTGTTAGTGGCCTTGTATATCTGCAAATTGTAATTTTGATAGTGGCCCCTTGTATATAAAAATGGAGGGAGAAAGATGAGAGATAAGGTGAGGAGGAGTGGGGCATGGTGGTGACTGGTGGTCGGACTGGGCGGAGGCATGGGGATGGGCGGCGCATTATGTCTAGGTTTGTATCTCTCTCACACACACCCACGTAGGTGGGGGACGTGCACGAAGAGAAGAGGTGCACGCACGGCGCACGTACTCCCGTCTCTTTCCCAACCACACCCGCATGCATGGTGGAGCTCATTTCTATATGAAAAAGGCAGCCCACGGGGTAATTTGGCATGTGTACTGGTTGTCCACTTGGTGGAGGGAGGATCGTCTACCACGGGTGAACAAACATATTGCAACTTGACGCGTTATGTTAAATTAAAAAAAGAGGCAAACCATGTGGGGCCTACCTTAGAGGCAAGGCTCTATACACTGGAGTACTTTTGATGTGTCCCGTCAACTCGCAGAATGAGGAGAAGCTTGCTTAGTACACCATCTCCCCCGCCCACGGGCGCGGAGGCTCGCAGGATGAGGTGAAGCTTGCTTACTAGTACGCCTTACGCCCGCTCCCTTGCCCACACGCGCGGTGGCTCGCAACACGAGGAGAAAATTGTACTACTCCCTCTGTTTACTCCTCGTCCCTACTATGTACTTTTGTTAGTACTCCCTCCATTTACTTATACAAGGCCACTATAAAAAATACATGTTGCATCTATACAAGGCCACAAATAGTAATCGAGACAAAAGTTACTACTCCCTCCTTTCCAGTTTATGGCTCAATTTCAAAATCTCTCCAACCAAGGTAGACGGTGAGTGGTCGAATTAATTTTGTATTTTGCACAAGTAATTAGTACGCTCATTTTTCTCAAGAAGTTATGTTTACCGAGGCATTAATTAGAACAAATGCATGAATGACCACTAAATTTCCATGAACTTGTACATGCATTGGTTAGTTTCCTCTTGACACTGCTTGCGTCGGGTGATCTAATGCACCTCGAAATCCAACATGTAATGGTACTACTACTAGTATAGTAGAATTGAGACTTATCAAACGGAAAAACGAATGTTTTTTAGATGAGCCCTATAAACCCTAGTGGGTACGTACTCCGTAAAAACAGATTTTTCCAAAACTAAGTCGCTCCCTTTCATGAATTCTGTAGTATACTCCTCCGTCGACGCTCCCTTTCATGAATTATGTACTTCCTGTCGCCGACATGTGGGACATATAGCAACCGGGTCGACGTGTCAAGCACCAAATAACAGTGCAGAACAGCAGGGGGGATGCACCCCACTCGTACCGGCCCAGTAGTAGTAATGAGCAATGAGATGTCAAATCACAATGCCGCACTTTCCCAGACGGACGAAGCAACCATTATTTCACACTTCGGTTCGCCATCATCTCAAACCACGTACTAGTATTGCTTCTGCCTCAAGAGGGACACGCGCATCGCCTTGGTACATCATGACACGTGGGACCGCATGACAGGCCATGCTCCCCCGCCGATCGCTCGGTAAAATCACCTCATTTTTACTATACTTCCTCTGTATCGGTTTACTACATGGCATGCACGTCGTTCTAGGTTGAGAATTTAACTGGCTATATATGTGATGAACAGTAATCTAGCCTTTTAAAAAATGTATACTTTTGTACAGTAGTACTATCGATGGATTGCGCCATGGAGCAAAAATTGAAATTAAAAAAAGGTGGTACATATAGAGAGCGCTCGTCGCCAAATTATGCATATAGTACTATTAAAAAGGCTAGTCACAATAATGGTGTCCAGCACAACCCACCCCTCAAATAAAACTAAGAGGGTGCTTGGATACGTTTTAGTCCCATGACTAAAAGTAGTGGGACTAAAACATGCTAGCCTCACCCATGCTTGGATCCAAATACTAAAAAGGCTAAAATCAAGTTAATGAGCATTTATTATCCTCCAAACCCTCCAATCCAGAACTCGCCTGTGTTAAAGGAGAGGAGTTAAATGAGTAGAGAGAGGACTAATCCACATTTTAGTAGGGGTACCCCTGACTACAAAATTTTAGTCTCAAGACTAGTTTTAGCCCCTCTTTAGTCAGGGGTGCTTGGAACTTTAGCCTCTTAAAAAGACTATTTGTAGTCAGACTACAATAAGTCCCTTGGATCCAAGCACCCTCTAAGCATCCTGGAATTCTTTGACAAAACTAAGCACCCTGAAATTCTTTGACAACTAAACTGCTGGCTATATGATGTTGGCCATATATATTGTACGTATATAATGTGAAGAAACGAGTGGTAGTACTATGCCAACTAAAAGATGAAATGTAAGAAATACTAGTATGTACGTACTGAAGAGATAAAGTAAGGAGAAGAAACATAACATAGTTCTGCTGGGGGCTCAGCACAACACACCCCTCAAATTAAATTAAGCACACCTGAAATTAAACTTTGCAAATATTCTGGTAGACACTGCATTAGAACCACCATGAGAAATGACACTGCCACCTTACTCGGAGTCCTCATCCATGTCCTCGACTTCGTCCTTGTCCCTCTTCCTCTTGGGCGATACTTCTTTGCTTGAACCGCACACTTGGCTGTTGCTCTTCATCCAACCCTTGTAGATATTGAAGCAAAGGTAGCCATCCATTGCAGCATAGTGGATGTGGTCTATATCTAGTACATTCCGCTGCCATGCATAACGATGAAACGTGTAATGAGGTTTCTCCAGTTTACCGTATGAAGGATGAACCATGGCTCCTGCCAGGATCAACATTGAAGGCTGATGAGTGGACATCAGCCGATTCTTCTGGAGGTCGAAGGTGTTGCCTACAACGAGGCCTATCTGACGCAGGACTTCTTTGTCGTTACCAAAGTCTACAGTAACGAATTTCATTGTTTTGTCCTTGAGGAAGTTCCTAAAATCCTGGCACTCAACGTCGGCATGGCATATGTGGTAGACCAAGCAAACATTATGTACGCAAACCTGGATCACGGCAGGCTTCTTCCTCTCTTCGTCCTTTAGATCCTTCTCTTGTCCCAGGACTGTGGTGTACTCAACATCTAGCCCAGCGACCCACTCATCATCTGAGTTTTCGAACATGCGGCTGAAGCGAGAAAGGCATCCTTTCACCGTCGCGGAAGAACGGGTGTAGATGATGTCGAACTCATCGCCGGTGATGGTTCTAACCTTGTACTCACCGCCGATCGTGGAGATTTGGGATGCCATGGATTTGGGAGGAGGGTTAGGATTAGTGGAACTGCCGTAATGTGAATGGACGGGACGACTAGGAGCAAACTGCCGTAGTATTGAAGGACGTGCGGGGACGAGTAGGAGCGAACTGCCAGCATGCAAACGCCAGGGTAGTGGCTTTCCATTCTCCCATGATACGGGCTTCCAAGAGCCCTTGTATCTGAGATTGAATGGTTGCATGGCATGATTCTAGACCTATGGGTGAATATCCTATCCTGGAGGGTTATTCTACAAATTTTCAGCAACTTAGCATGCGACCATTTGATCTCAGATCCAAGGGCTGCCAGCAGCCCGTATCATGGTCGCGCCTACCACGACCGTCGCGTCGCTCGCGCGGTCGCGCCCTTGGAGATTTAACACGGTGCATTAGGCTATCTGATGTTGGCATGTCATACATAGTCATCACTTAGTCACTCATACTACAACAAGGTTGGCTATAAGTGTATTTTTTACTCCTCTCTATCTCTTTCTTCGTACTCAAGGAAGAAACGGTGCTAAGCGCGTGTATTTATTGCATTTGCCAAGGAGTGACCTCTTCCAATGAAATGGTGTTGCTAAGTTTGCTTCATTTAATTAGCTATAGACTCAAAATTGTCTTTTCACCTAGGTACACGCGCTTAGCACCGTTTCTTCCTTGGGTCACCAAACTAGTCTCTCTCTTCTTGATTAACTTGCCACATCAGACTTTATGCCTATGTGGCAAGCTTAAGCACATGTAGGAGCAAGTAAAAGTAAGTACAATAGTGCACTTTACATGGCATTTTTGCATATGTGGAGGAAGGAGAGGCAAGGAAAAAGTGGAGAAGTGGGCTCTCAGGCAAGAGCCAGCCTCTACTACATGGTGGAGCATTGGGAGAGGCACCTGTATGGAGGTGGTCAGGAATCTGGGAGACTCACGCCGGTCGTAGCGCCGCAGTTAAAATGATAATGGCAAGTCAAATCACGGGGCCCCACTTGTCCAGCAGTAACTCGCTGTCAAATCACACAGCCCTACGTTTGCAGCAGCCTACTCCCTCGTCTTCTCGCGTCTCTGTCGAACCGACTAGGCGGAACTGCCCCGCCGCCTACCGCGCAGGAAAAGCCTCGCCCTTGACTTTTAAATACAACTACATCTGCTTAAGAATCCAATGATATACTTTTTGTGACATAGTAACTCATATTTAGTTAGTCAAATGGATGGCCTAGAACTACGTGCAGGCCCTATAAACCGAGATGCCTAAAAATAAAAAAAACTGAGATGGAGAGGGTAGTTCAGCATGTATCTTTTTAGATCAATATAGTTGGGATTCACCAAGGAGAAAAACCAAGTGGTAGGCTGCTCCTGTCGTGTTGGCGTAGCAACTCAAGCAGGGTCAGTCCGCACACGAAATGGCGACACACTTAACAGGACCCCTTTGGCCGACATGTGGCTCATCCACCGTCTTGTTCCACGTGTGATGCACCAAATTACAGTTCGGAGCAGCGGTTGGAATTGGAGGCACCCCGGTTGTAGCACCGAGTAGTAGAAAATGAGCGACGAGGGGTCAAATCACAAAGCCCCACCTTTCCCACATTAAGCTGGATAGACGAAGCAACCACCATTTCACTCTAGGGCGCAAGAGCATAAAGAAAAGAGAAAACAATGATGCGTGCGACAGCTACCTAGGGCACCCTAGGGTAGGGGTCTCCACTATAGATCTTTTTTTAAAGCGCCTCCACTACAAATCGGCTTCTCCCTCGTCCTCTTGAAGAAAACCGATGATGAGTGCGGCGGTAGGGTTTGTAGGAGTACTACGGCATGCGGGGCCACGTCGTAGTAAACGGGTCCAAGCCGACGCCTTAAATATGTGTGGGCCGCTTGGTTTTACGGGAACGAGGCAGCATTTTGGGTTCAGGGACCGGTGGAGATATAGTACGTACAAAAAATTGTGGGCGTAGGTTCGACCGAAAGGAATGATGCATGGGCCCTGCATTTTGATATACCCGGGGCCGTGTGAAATTTGCTACTCTACTCAAAACTAGTAAGGTACACATGTATTGAACGCATGAGATTTCGAAACCAAATTATGAATAAATACACACTATAGGATGTAAATCTTTGAGTCATATATGCATGATGTTGATGTTCGTTTAGTTCATATAGTTCATCTCATTCAAACTCAACAAGTTTTATAAAAATGTTAAGATTCATGGGGTTGTGCATTGTACTCCCTCCGTTCCAAAATAGATGACCCAACTTTGCACTAACTTTGTACAAAGTTAGTGCAAAGTTAGGTCATCTATTTTGGAATGGAGGGAGTAAATCATAAAGTAAAAAACAAATAATGGCAATTCATTTAGAAAAAAAATAATCAATTATGATACAGAAGATTCTAGAACAAAGGAGAAGTGCTTGTGTTTTGAGGTTTGTGTATTATGCTTAAGTTCAACCATGGAGTCTTCTAAATTGTACATGTGGCAGATCTGGTGGAATGTTGATGATATCCAATGGCCAGTAGTGCTCGTATTTGCCTATCTCTGCACTGTCGGGTTAGCTTCATCCAGCGACCATCTTTCAAAGTTATTGGCACACTATATAGTTCTTGTGCCATAGTTGCATGTTTTGGAAAAAAGCTACTAGTGGGTTGTACTATCTATTTAGGAATAGAAGATGTATACATGGAAGTTGTAGGGAAAGAGATGACATATAGCATCTCAATTCCTATGAGTAGGGATTGGAAAAGAGATGTCATTTGGTTCACATAATAGGAACTTTTCTATTGAATATAGAGATGACATGTTTCTCAATTCCTATGAGGAGGGATTAGAAAAGAGGTGTAATTTGGTTCATATCATAGGAACTTTTCTATTGAATATACGCTAATGTTTATTTTCCTTTGAAATTAAGGGAGTATAGGAATCCATTCATATGAACCAAGTGGCTCTAAAGCTATAGAAATGATATCATGTTTATTTCCTTTGAAATGTGGAGTATATGAATCTATTCCTATGAACCAATTGGCTCTAAAGGAAAAAATCCTATAAAAATCATATCATATAGAGTTCCTATGATATTCCTCGACACTAAAGGATGCTTGAAATTGATGCGGGTGATACGATGGTCTTTCTTTGTAGACTCCTCACCCAACTTTATAGTTACCTCTCGAAGATGAATGAAATGATATATACATGGTATTCTACATGTGCAATTTGGTACACGAAAACTCGGTAAAAGTTTGCGAGGTTTGAATTTTCAATAAAGCTATATGCACTGCATTTCGGAATGGAGGGAGCATACGGCAGTTGCTAACACTCACGTGGAAGATTTGTGTGTAGGAGGAGTGGCTGTTCTGTTAAATGACATGGCAAAACTAACACTGTCGGATGCCGATCTAACGGTCCTTACGGCGTTCGTCAGGAAAAGGCTTGTGGCGAACGTTTGTTGGATAATGATTTACGGACACATGCATTGCATTGATACGTGCCCCCCTCTCTCTCACGCACACGCACCCTCACGAGTCACGACTCTCCCGAGTCCTCTCGCAGACTCGCACGTCGCACCCATCGTCTATCTGCAGGTAGACGTCACGCACATATGTGCTCTTCACACCCTACCCTCGAAACTTCTAAAAAACAAAAGACGGCGCGCACATTTTATTTTAGCTCACACGTCACACACTTGTACTATTACTCTTGCGGCAAACGTTCTTTGGGCATAGTATATTGTACTCTCACGAAGAGAAGCGGTGCACACACGCACTAGTTCTCTCACACCCACTCGCGGGTACATGTAGGAGCGCATTTTTTGAAGCTGGTACAACAAAATCATTCCACTATATATAAAAGCAGGAGCCTTAGCGCTTGCTTTACTAGGGTTCCTCTCATTCACTCTCTCATGCTCTCCAGATCTAAGCAACACATAGGTGGCCACACTCTCTCTCAGCTCACGGCTGGTCACAAATCCGGCCGGACAACCTCGACCGGGGCAGGGGTGTAGGTGCATCGTTCACGCTGTCGTCGGCGGCGAGGGAGGAGACCAACAGTTGCCCGCGTGTCCCGATCGGCGGCCGTGTCATTCTCTCCGAGAGAGCACTGGCTCGGGAGGGCCTCCGACCCCTTCTTCCTCCCTGCGGTATTGTGGCCAAGATGCAGCCTCCCGACGCCATCTTTGCGACATGTCAACGACCCTCAGGTATATATTCCTTCGAAACCTGCCTTGCTCTACTGCCCCAGCTCCCTTCGTGTGGATCCTTTTCTACTTCCGTCCGCTGTTCCAAAGCCACCTAGACTTCTACTAAGGCACATGCTTTACACGTGTATGATAGATACCCATATACCTTCTTTGTAGAGAGAGAAATGGGTACTCATATCTTGAGTAGATATCATAGTGTGTTTGTTTGCATGATCTAAGGACTATTCTGAAATAAGAAGCAAATCACTTGCACAAATCAAACAGAGTTCCAAGTAAGAATTCGATTACAAGATAAAAGTTGTAGTTTTATTATATGCTGTTTCCTGGGTTCCACTGATGCATAGTTCCAGAGTTGTTTGACGGTTTACATGCATGTTTATGGACTATTTTGTGCAACTAAATAAGTCATTTAGGTCTGACAGACACTCATGTCCTGTATTAGCTTGAGGTATAGCTTATGTATGACTGAAATAAAATATTACACTTTTTCTATGAATAATAAAAATATTACATTTCTCGATGAAGCAGAATAAAACTTTAGCTAGCATCAGCCATGCAATGTTATGTTATGTGAACAATGTAAACTTTGCAGTATAGCGGCATCTAAAAAATCCATTTTTACAGTAATCTAAAAAAATAAGTTAGTAGTAGAGTGTTTATTTCCCAGGTGACAACGGGGAACCAAAATGTGCTAGCTATTTGCCAACTTGTCGTACTTGCATGTGAGGAGGTGGCAGCAGTTTCTAGACATTTCTCAACTTCAGTAGGTGCAATCCAGATTCAACGGGGACTTCTTTATTTGTTTACTTGGAGAGCAGAGTCGGCCATGTGCACAAGGAGCGGGAGCGAATCTGGCAGCTCTTAGCCGTCAGATCATGTCATCCTTTGTTTGATGGATGGCAGTGATATGCATGAGAGGGGAAATGAACTGTGGATTTTGAGCCAATGCTTTTTTGGGTAGGAGAACCGAAGATGGAGTGGTAAATCCAATTTCAAAATTGCCGCATTATAGTAGTAGTAGATTAGAAGTAAAGCTATTTCATACAGTTGACTCAAAGCGTTGGTTCAAACAGGGAAGAAAGTGGGAAAGCTGTAGCATGAATCTAGGACTTGGTTCTAAGATGAAACGGGGGAAAGTAGTAATATCGGTCACTGTTTAAATAACCGTATATCTTATTTGCGCAAACAGGGATGTCTGTCTCCATATCGTTTCGGGATGTCTGCCTCCGTATCGTTTCTATCCGCGCAATCAAAAGCACACACCTCAGTTTTAGTACAACTGCGCAAAATGAGATGGCTATCCCTCGCTGTCGTCGTCTAACCTCCCGTCTTCAAGGTATCCCTACATTGGTAGTAACTAAGGTAGAATGACCAACGCAATCTAAAAGAAGCTGATTCGTACATTTTACTTCCTGATTGAAGTGCAGGGATGAGCGAAAACAATTGCATCCTAGTCCGGAATGCACTTTCTACCAGTTCATCCATGGACCAAGGACTAGCTGGCATGGCTGCATGGCGGTTTTTTGGACAGGTGCGCGGACAAGAGGCATTGTGGTCTGCTTATTTCTGCAAATAGTGGTGCTTAAATTTAGTGGAATGCACAAGCATTTCAGCTGGTCAGTGCACTGCATGGTTCAGTTCAGCATTCCAGCTGATACCACAACTATAATTGGTTATTTTGGAATGAGAGAACCTAACCCTGAATGGTGGCAACAAGAAAAAACCAGAGTGAACTCCAGGAAATATAAGCCTGCCAGGAGGCCCTTTGCTCAGAGATAAGCCTTGCTTGTTTTTCCTGATTTGTAAACCTTCTCACAACTTTGTCTTTTGTTGTGAACTAGTATATGTTTGTTATGTTCTATGAATCATTGAGATGTATAAAATTGCTTAACTTATGCTTTTCAAGTTTTTTATGAAGACGAGTTTAATGTGAGTGTTCCACATGAGCGCTAGACTAGCGTGTGAACGTTTGGAATTTATTACATTGTGGCCTCAATTAACTGCATGAACCACTATAACAAGATACATAGTTGCTTATATGTCAGACAGCAGATTGTTGATTGTTAGCTGGTCGATAGCCTAGTGTTGAAGCGAGCTGAGCCAATGTGCCCTGTTTTGCACAACTGCTTACAAGTGGGGTAGCACCAACAGTGTTTACAAGTACTTATGTATACGTCGGCGCACGGTTCTCGGACGAGTGCTCTATTTCATCAAAACACACACTGCTCGTATGATAAACTGTGACAACTTATGTCTTACCATGCCATATTCATGAAAAAACTAGTGAGGACGCATCTGTTTCGGCAACAATTACGATGGTTCTCACATGATTCACGGGCACACAAAAGTAGCAGCAGTTCCCATAGACGGATTCAAATAGATTACTAGCCCCAGAGGGGTCGATAACAGGCAAGGTTCGGATAATTAGACACAATCCAAACTAATATTAAACACTAGCTGGGGAAACTATTTCATGCCTCGATCTAATTTGGGCTGGACACAAGAGGGACCTTGCCATGAACATCATCGAGGACGTCCCGCAGCAGCTCAATCCTGTGAACCTTCATGAAGACAACCTTGTGGCCTTGCCACTGATAAACTTGTTTGTGGAGGCATGCCATGTCATCTTCCTGCGTAAGCTTGACAAGAACAGTATTCCTCACAAACGAAGAAGTAGCTTTGAACTTCTTGTGCTTTAGTACATCCTGGACAACATGCCTGACAACAGTGAGGCTGGAATACAACTCTTCATTGGTATAACCGCAAATGGCTTCCAGGATCCAACAGACTAAGAACTCTGTTCACTACTAGGAAAAGGCCTACTAATGGCACACCTAATTTGGCCATTAATGGCGCATTAGTGGTGCGCCATTAGTGCCACGCCATTAGTATATTTTACTAATGGCGCACCACAGGTGCGCCATTAGTATCTGGTATACTAATGGCGCGCCTCAAATGCGCCATTAGTATATACAACAATGCGCCATTAGTATGCCTCCCAGGGGCCATGTATACCCAGGTGCTTTGGCATACTAATGGCGCACAACAACAAGATGCGCCATTAGTAACTTCGGCATACTAATGGCGCACTGTTTAATGATGCGCCATTAGTATCCTTTGGCATACTAATGGCGCACTGTGATGTGATGCGCCATTAGTATGAATATTAGGTTTTTTTTATTTTTTTATTTTCTGTTTTTTGCACAGGTTACAAAATGTATAATTGGACAAAATATAGACAGCACACATCAACAACAGATTCATCGAATACAATAGAAGATTAGTCTCTGAATACAATTCATCATATTAGTCTCCGAATTGAAAAGACCGAACAAAGATAGAACATTATATTACAAGTCTCAAGACCGCGAGTAGCGAGTTTGTCTTCACATTACAAGTCGATATCGATCATCTAAACTACCATCACATAGAAGAGAGCTGCGATCATCACGATGAGCATCATCACGATGAAACTCGTCTTCATCCGGTTCCTCCAGCGCTCCCTCCCCTCTCCCGCTAGATAGCGGGCGTATCTAGATTCGGCCTCGGCCCTAGTGGTGTACCCTTTGTAACTGTTACCACTGAATCTGTGAACCTGTCTCCGACACTCCTCCCAGTCATCGTAGACTCCGGGAACCTTACCCTTGTACACGACATACGACGGCATCGCTATGCAGTAGCCAAACGAAACGTTAGTACCAATTCACAGACAATACATAAGCAATATATAAGTATGCAATAGAACGATTGGAAGAGAAAAGCAAGACATTAATAGCATCGATTACATCTAAGTTGAACGACTCTCGAAACCAAAGAGACATACTACAAGTTCATTAAAGTTTAATTACAACATGAGCCAATCGATGTTTCAGAACTAGACACAGCATCACTGCTTTCGACTCGACTCAAGGGACCGGAGCGTGGATGAAGCCGCCGTCTATCACGGGAGTCATGAAATAACGGTCGTTGTCAGCCTGCATTTGTAGCATTGTGTCGATGTCACTGTTGGACGGTTGATTTCTGAGGTAGAACTGCCCCGAGGTACGAAGGACATCTTGATAGATGATTTCCGCAAACTCCGATGGATGCAAAAGAACTCTTGTCTGATGTCCGCGTCCTGGATTGCCGACACGCTCGCGGCCCAATCTTTGAGTTTACTCGGTAGCAGAAGTTGATGATGGTCCCGTACGATCGCCCGCATGTGATGGATGGCGTAGTAGGCACCCTTCTGACCGCCATTCGGCTGCTTGACGCAGCAAAACATCGTATTGTGGGAGAACACGTGCTTGCCGTACTTACGAATAGGCCTGGTGAAGGTGCCTCTAGATTTGACGTAGCCGGGGAGAACATCATTAAGAACCTTCTTGACATTTGTGTAGTCTACGTTCGACTGACGGTCCGGGTCGAAATACGTGGCCATGGAATATTTGGGGCTTAGGAGGATGAGCGTGCAATAAGTGTCACTTCAGAAAACACGGAATGTTAAAAGAAAAACGATCGAAATCTAAGAATTCATATATTACGGGGCGGTTGAGGGGAGGACTTACTCGGGAAAGTAAGGCACAAGGAAGTTATCCTTATCTTGGTTTGCCAGAATGACACCTTCGAGGTAAGAAGTCGCGACTTGCCGGTCCCCAGCGCTGCCCAAGATCTTGGCACGCATGTAGAAGGGGTCGACTATCACGATGTCCCCGGTCTTGTCGCGAATGATCCGCATCTCCATCCTCACCGAAAATAGCCGAACGAAGGTGTAGTACAGCGGATGAAGGTTCAACATAGCGTGGATGTCATCAAACCGTGGGATGATCGTACCCCGATGGAGTTATCCACAAAGCCCTTGCCCTCTGGCACCTTGGCCGCGAAAACCGGGTATGCCACATCCTTCTCTCCGAGATGCCGCTTCTCCAAAGAAAGAACACTGTCATGCAGACTCCGCATAGCACCAGTTGCAGCATCGAGCATATTTCTCGGTAGCATCGGCCTACCCGCCACATGCACCCTCCTCGAGATATCCTCAGGTGAAGGTGGCCCGTCCTGAGCACGGATCATACTCGGTGCCGGCTGGCCCGCACCCTTGTTAGTCTTTCTTTTGTGTGCCTTCTTCTTCTCCTATAATGGGACCGAGTTCTGCTCACAGACCGCCTTCTTGAGTGTGTTGGGGCTGATAATATTTCGCACCTCGCCTATCTGAGGCTCGGTGAAGTCGGCAGCTGGAGGCGTCTCTTGAGAGCTGAATGGCAGACGACGCCTGTTGCAACTTGGCTTCTCCGCGGTACCAGCTAGATCACGCATGTCTTTTGTTGGGTTGGGTTCTTGAGAAGGAGGCCCCATGAAGTCGCCATCGTACCCATGATCGGCAAAGTACTGATCGACGTTGGCAAATGTATCGTCGTCGTCGTCATTCTGATCCTGTGCCATATGCATGTTTGGATCCAGTGGCATAGGGATGTCCGGCACCGTTGCGGCGGTCTTGCCATGGGGCCGACTTGGCGCCGGCACGACTGGCGGTGTTGTCTTTAGGGTGGCATCCCCCGCCCCCAAACGAATCTGGCTCTTCGGCCAAAGCAGGGGCCAGCTCGGGCAGGCACTGAGGGTCATCACGTCATCATCGTCGGCCCCGACGGGTCGAATCGGAGGTAACAACTCGTCGCAGCCTGGCAGCACCCGAACCAGTTGAACCCTAAACAAGTTGGATGGCATCTGGGTACCGTGGAACAAGGGGTTGCCCGGTTGAACGATTTTGCCCTTGGCGACATCGACCAACTCGTTGTTCACGAAGTGCAGGAGAGTGCACGGAACATCGGCGGCGCCCTGCGAAAACATGTAGGGCGACAGGGATGCCCAGTCAAAGGCAAGGAGATGAAGTCCTCGGCCGAGAGAGGCTTAATTAGTTACCGTGATGATGGCGTCGAGCTCGGCTAATGTCGAGGCACCGCCAATGGCGGGCGTGCAGTTGACAGAGGGGACGCTTGCTGCAGAGGTGCCGGCCGGCGTACACTCGGGTGCATTAAGCTCCCGTGCCAGCGTCGGAGACACCAATGGCCCCGCCATCGCGTTCTGCGAGTTGCTGGCCGTGAAGCTAGGAATCGGGGGCAACCCCTGTTGGCCGCCCGCAATCCACGCACTAATCCCCTGGATCAAGGTAGGCACAATGGCGGTGATCGTCGCTCCGAGTTGTTGTTGCACTTGCTCTTGGACAATCTCCGGAATCAGCACCACCTGTGCCCTAAGTTCTTGAACCTCGCGCGCCTGGCTTTCCGAGCTGGTCTTTTTCTCCTTTCGCCCACCAGTGTTATAGTATGACGACCATTTTGTCGACAAGCCTTTGCCGGCCACACGACCAGCTGATGTCGGCTTACTGAGCTTATCCTTGTTCTTCATTACATTCAACGCCCTATTTAGAGTGGTGTCCCAAGGGTTGCTCTTAGTCGACCCCGCGCTACTGCTTTCAGTCGCCTGCAGAAGGAATGTGAACCATTTAGAAATTTGGCTTCATTAATTAGAATGCAACCATATGGAGCTAATTACACGGGGGTGTATTCCTTACCAGAACAAGCTCAAGCGCCCTGGTCTTCGGATCCGTGGTAAGCTCCTTTGTTTTCGGGTCCTTCTTGTACTGGGCCCTGACAAAGTTCCTGGTCTGCTTGTCACCGTATTTATCGAAGAGGGGCAGTAGGCCTTGCTCGGCACGGTCCGCCTCCTCCTTGTCCCATATAGGCTCCGCCGCTCTGTAACCGCCGGGACCAAGTGTGTGTTCCCCTAAGTTCAGCTCCCGCATTTCTTTCCCCCACTTACTTGATTCAGAGTTTGCGGTGCTCGAGCAATTGATCTTGAAGTCGTTGTAGTCATCTTCGGTGATCGAAGGATTTTTCTCCTTGATCTTCTCATAACTCTCACCTTTCTCGATCATTCTCTTCACATTGCTTTTCCAAGTAGACACGGCCTTGCTCATCTTCGTGAGGGCAGCATTGTTCACTTTATTCCCTTTGAGGCTTGTGTTTTCAAATTCAGCGGGGAACTTGTATCATTCGAGCAGCTTCATGAAGAGGAGGTTGCGCAAATTCCCTCGGTCAGGATGCCTCAGGTTCTCGGTGTTGATCGAGACGGTGCTCCGGAGAATGCACCCGAGCTGAAGCGAGTACCCCTTGACTATTTGTTTGGGCGCCGTTGGATTCCCGTCGCAGTCCACTTCAGTAACTTCCTCCTTGAGGGTGCGGAGCACGATCGGGCGCCGGTCCTTCCGTTGCCTCTTCGGTTGGCTGCCATCTGTGCGTGCGCCGCCATCATCAGTGGTGGCATCCTCGGCGGCACCATCAGTGGTGGCATCAGTGGGGTCATCCTCGGCGGTACCATCAGTGGTCTCAGGATCGGTGGGGAAGGCAGCGTCCTCATACAAGTGAGATTGTTCCTCCATCTCCTGGGACAGCTTCTAGAATGCCTTGCCGCCCGAACCCCCGGCCTCATCGTTGTTGGCCATGTTTCTCTCTAAATAGGAACAAAGTTTGGTGAAAAAGTTGGTTATTGTCAAGGAACAAGATCATGGTCTCATCATTTAGGGTTTGTCGACACCAAGGCATCCTAAAAGCTAAGCTTTTATCATTGAGGGTTTTTCGACGCCGAGGCACCCTAAAAGCCTAAGCTTTCATCATTTCGGTTTTTATCGACACCGAGGCACCCTAAAAGCCATGCATTAGTCACAAGTACGCCGGGGCACTTGATCCTACTTAATTAACTACTAAGATACCCCGGCCCATGCATTAGTCACAAGTACCCCATATGTCCTATTTTTAGCAAAGACATGCTAAAATTCACGGAAAATTTCAGCATGACCTTTGCTGAAAATAGGACATATGGAGTACCCGAATTTGCCGGAGCGGAAGTTAATCGACATTCCGGCAAACTCAAGGGCCTCTCGGGTGGACAAGGCAAAAAAGGCCTCCATCACAACATGGAAAATACATTGGCATGTGAAGAGGTGAAACAATATATGCATCTCCAAGCAGTATCATTCAACATTTTGGACAAACCACTACAAGCAACATGAGACACTGAAAACAATTGCTACCAATGAATCTACACTTCAATAAGAAAATAAATCAGAAACTTAGTCTGTCATAATTAGGCAGCCACCATTAGTTATTCCGTTATGTTAAAGCAGAAATAGAAAAATAGACTGAAAACACTAAAATCATAAACAAATCCAACTGTACAGGCCAATGCATATAGGAAAGGTGAGGGGTTGAACTTCATTTTTTTCAGGTTTTCTTGGGTGTATGAGGTCTGCTCTAATTTGTTTTGAAAAGTGAACCTGCTGTACTGGCCAATGCATATAGGAAAAGTGAACCTGCTGTACAGGCCAATGCATATAGGAAAATTAAGTCATGGAGAGTTGTTCATGATGTTCCTTGCCTTTTTTTGTCGAACAAACTTGATGCTTAAATTTTGGGTCTGAACATCAAGGATTACTTTGTACTAGTTTACAGAGACGGGGCAGAACAGTTACTTGTTGTATATATATTGCAATGTTTCTCCAATTTATCAGCTCTCAGTCATAGTAGTACAATATACTTGGTGTATTTATGGGTCCACTTAGCATGAAGGAGCTTGATCAAATTGAGAATCAAACAGAAATATCGTCAAGCATATCAGGTCAAAGAAGGCAAAAAACTTGTTACATAAGGTAAGGTTCAACAGCTTCAGAACTTTTTCTGTGATACAAATACTGCTTCAGTTTAAGAACATGTCTTAGTTTTGAATTCTCTTAGTGAAAACCTACTTCAGAGCATCTAAATGGTGATGTATCCACTGTAGTTAGGATTTAGCTCAACTTTTAAGAAAAAAATTCTATAGAGTTAGGTTCACTATATATGACAGTGTTGTTAGTGGTTCTGCCTTGCTTATGTCAAAGCCGCATATTTTTGGAGAATAAGATATTCCTTGATGAGCTATTTGACCTCAGAAATAAGGTACTGATGGATCAGGAACTTCGTACAATCCTCACCCTAGATAGTATGCTCCTTCTGTTACTATTGTTTATTTAATGGCTAACAAAATGAGCTGCAAGAGCAAGAATTGCAGGATCAAAATGACCTCAGAAATCCTCCTACCGGCAGGAAGATCCAGCTTGCGAGGGGGAGAGGGGGAGAGGAGGAGGGGGAGCTCACGGGGGCGGTGGTGTGGACGGGTCGACGAGGTGGGGCGACGAGGTCCGGGTGGTGGTGGTGCAACGAGGTCCGGGAGGCGACGAGGTCCGGGTGTGGTGGTGCTCCGGCGACGGTGGTGTGGACGGGGCGGCGTCCGGGCCACTGGCAACGAGGGCGGCGGGGCGATGGCATCCAACGAGGTGGGGCGACGGGGAGAGCGGCACCGAGGAGACGAGGATGACGGGGCGGCGGGGCGGCGGCGTCGGGAGAGGAGAGGGCGGCGTCGCAGCGTCGGGGCGTCGGGGCAGAGACGAGGACGACGAGGCGGCGTCGCGGCGTCGGGGCGGCGTCGAGGCGGCGGGGCAGCGGCGTCGGGAGAGGAGAGGGGAAGGGGATCAAGGGCGAGGGCGAGGGAGAGAGAGGGGATAGGTTTGGGCCGGGGAGGAAATATGGATGGGGGCGGCACAATACTAATGGCGCACCACCCCTCGGTGCGCCATAAGTACATCCATACTAATGGCGCACCTCACCCTGGTGCGCCATTAGTATTTTTTTGATTTCTGCTCGAGCCAACAGGTTATCTTCCACATGACCTGATCCACACCAACTTCCCTCTACTAGCTCGACTGGTTAGCAGTCAGTTCTCACACCAGGAGGTCCTGGGTTCGATTCCCAGGCTCCACAATTTTTTTATGCATTTAAAATGCTGTTTGATACTTATTTGTGTTTAAATATGTTCAAACTTGTTTAAATCATAACCGTAATATTTTTTTTAGAAGACAGTAATATTTTTTTAAAAAATATCATCAAACAGTAATGCCGGTGGAGCGGGGGAGGGTGCGCGGGGTGCAGGGGGTCGGCGGCGGCGGTTGAGTAGGGGAGGGGTGCGGGGGGTCGGCGGCGGCGGTTGAGTAGGGGAATCGAGGGTGCGGGGGGTCAACGGCGGCGGCCGGTGGACCAGGGGGTGCTCAGCGGCGAGGGGGACCAGATCTGGCAAGGTGGGATAGCGATCGAGATGGAGGGGGATCGAGATCGAGTGTCCATGAAATTTAAAAATATTCATGATAGTTCAAAAAGTGCCCATGAAATACAATCGAGAAATGAAGGCTACGATTTAAATACAATCGATCTTAGCTAGCTATCTGTTCACAATCTTCTTGCCCTTCTTTTTCGCAAATGGAGTTCTTCTGTGGAACGGACGTCCTTTAGGTAGGGTGGTCCTACTTCTTCTTGTGGTGTATGCTGCTACTTCATCATCGTCGTCATGTTCGATCCTTGGGTCGCCGTACTTGTCGAAGTCTTGCTCATTGTCTACTCCATCCATTCCGATGATCTTCCTTTTGCCTCTCCTCGCGACAACACGACTGGGCTTTGACGGGTCGGTAATGAAGAAGCATTGGTCCACTTGGGAAGCCAGTACCCATGGCTCATTTTTCGCGGTGACGTTTGCGCCCGCGGTCTTGGATTTGGCTTCGGGTATAACCATGGTGGTGAAATACCGGTCTTCTTTTAGGACGCTCTTGGCCCATCTGACACGGAACATCGGGACCTTCTCTCTAGCGTAGCTCAGCTCCCAGATCTCCTCGATCCTTCCGTAGTATCTGTCCTTGTCGTGACCGGTGTAGGATTCCATCGTTACCCCGGAGTTCTGATAACCATCGCTCTTCATGTCCTTGGCCTCGGTGTAGAATGTGTAGCCATTGATATCGTACGCCTCATAGGTCATCAGGTTGTGCTCGGCGCCCTGTGACAAGGCGAATATGAGTTGTTCTTCCGCGGAAGAATCCTCATGTAAAGGGTACGACAGAAGCTTCTGCTTGAACCAACGCGTGAAACATGAGTTGTGCTCTTTGAGTATATCTCCGTCCGTCCTCTGTTGGCCTCGGTCATTGTACGTCTTCTTAATAAAGGTTTTGTGCTCTACCACCCAAGGATCGACCACGTCTATGTGTTGTAGCGCGACTAGGTTTGCTCTTTCAAAGTCGGCGAGTCGACCCTCGAAGTCGACATGCATTTCGCGGCGACCGTCACGGTGACCCCATCCAGCGAGCCTGTCGAGGTGCCTGTTGACGGGCAGACCAACGGGGTTCTCGATGCCTAGATAATTCGTGCAGTAGGAGATGCACTCTTCGGTCAGAAAGCCCCTGGCTATGCTTCCCTCTGGACGTGACATGTTGCGAACGTATCCTTTGATGACACCATTCATCCTTTCGAACGGCATCATGATGTGCAGGAACATCGGCCCGAGTTGGATGATATCGTCCACGATATGGACCAGCAGATGCACCATCACGTCGAAGAATGCGGGCGGGAAGTACATCTCAAGCTCGCATAGTATCACCACGATCTCTTCATGTAGCCTTCTGAGTTGCCTCACGCCAACAGACTTTCGAGAGATGACGTCGAAAAAGTTGCATAGGCCAAATAGTGTTTCACGGACGTGCGCGTCCATGATCCCACGGATTGCAACTGGAAGTATCTGCGTCATCAGCACGTGACAGTCGTGAGACTTCATCCCACTGAACTTCAGCTTCGCTGGGTCTAGGTATCTGCTTATCTTCCCCGCGTAACCGTAAGGAAGTTCTACTCCTAGGAGGCAGGTGAAAAACTGCTCGATTTCCTCCTGACTTAGAGTGAAGCACGCGGGAGGGTAATCATTTCCGGTCTTCTTGGCCTTTTTGCCTTTGCGACGACTTTCCGTGTCCTGCTTCGCCTCATCATCATCATCATCATATATATATAGCGTGAAGCTCCTGCCTGATGCCCATTGATTTCAAGTCTACCCTTGCTTTCGGCCCATCTTTGGTCCTCTCTGGCATGTTGAGCAGGGTACCAAGCAGACTCTCGCACATGTTCTTCGTGATATGCAGTACATCAAGGCTGTGAGGCACACGGTGGATCTTCCAGTACGGCAAGTCCCAGAAAACAGACCTCGTTTTCCATACCTTCAGCAGCGGCTCTGGCGCCTTTCGCTTCTTTCCCGGCTCTGGCGCCTTTTGCTTCTTTCCCGGCAGTGGGCAGTCTTTCCAATTTTTCAACAGCTCGTCTATTTCCTCGCCGCTCCTCGTACGCGGGCGTCCTCGGGGTTCGGTTTCACCATCGAACAGATCCTTGCGTTTTCTCCACGGGTCATCGTCGCGAAGCCACCTTCGATGTCCCATGAACACGGTTTTCGAAGACCCGGGATCTCTATCTAGCTGGCGATACGTTGTGTCATCCATGCACCTGACGCATCCAGAAAATCCGTGGACCACCTGCCCCGCGACATATCCGTAACTGAGATAGTCGTGCACCGTCGTGAGCAGCGCGGCTCTCATAGGGAAATATTCTTTCTCTGCGGCGTCCCACGTATTGGCTGGCGTTTTCCACAGCGTGTCAAGCTCCTCTTTCAGCAGCCCCAGATACAGATTGATGTCGTTCCCTGGTTGTTTTGGTCCTTCAATTAGCATACTCATGTGAATGTACTTCCTCTTCATGCACAACCAGGGGGGAAGGTTGTACATCCACACAAACACAGGCCAGGTGCTATGTGTGCCTCTCTGGCTGCCAAACGGATTGACTCCATCGGTGCTCGCGCCCAGCACGATGTTCCTTGGATCGTTCCCAAATTCTGGGTCTTCGAAGTTCAACGCTTGCCACTGGCTCACATCCTTAGGGTGACTCAGCATCTTGTCTTTTTTATCTATCTCCGGATCATTTGCGTCATCTTCTCGCTTCTTCTCCTCCCTATCCGCGTGCCAACGCAGGAGCTTTGCTACCTTAGGGTCCGCGAAATACTGCTGCAGACGAGGAGTGATCGGAAAGTACCACACCACTTTTCGAGGAGTTTTCTTCCTCTTCTTGTATCGAGTGACGCCGCACACCGGACATATGGTAGACTCCGCGTGCTCGTCCCGATAAATGATGCAATTGTTCATGCACACATGGTATTTCACGTGCGGTAAATCCAGCGGACACACAATTTTCTTCGCCTCCTCCAAACTGGTCGGGCACTTGTTCCCCTTGGGAAGACGTTCGTGCCAGAATGACATGTTCTCGTCGAAGCATGCATCGGTCATTTTGTGTTTTACCTTCATCTCCAGAGCCATGAGCGTTACTTTCAGGCGGGTATCCTCGGGCCTGCATCCTTCATACAATGGAGTAACCGCGTCTAACTCAAGTTGATCCATCTTGGCTTTCTCTCGGGCGGCAGCTCTTGCGTTATCCGTCTGCTTGAGAAGCAGCTCTTGAATATGAGGGTCATGCACCCAGCCCATCGATGGTCCAGCGTCGTCTACTCCGGCATCTTCCTCATCATCATGTCCTGCATCTTCTACATGATGACTGTGTACAGCATCACCATCGTGATCATCTCCTGGGGATTCTTCATCGTCTCGCCCGCCCGAGCCGCGGTGGTTGTCTTGCTGCCCTTCCTCATTTCTTGCCCGGCCCCCATGGACGACTTCATAGTCATCTTCATCACCTTGCCACCAATAGCCATCCATGAAACCACGCAAGAGCAGGTGGTCCCGCACCTGCCCGGATTCTGGTTCCGCAATAAGGCTCTTCAGCTTGCATCTTCGACACGGACATCTTATCTCCGTCTCGTTCTTTTGAAGCATCTCGGCCTTCGCGGACCTCAAAAACCTATTCACGATGCCTTCGGTCATCATGCGGACCATGGTCGCCTGCGGGGTAGAGCAAAACGATATTTTAGAACCAAGAAAAAATTTGGCATGACTTTCCCTAAAAATAGGACCAAAAAGAATGCTTAATGCCAAAATTCTCGCCGAAACAGAAATGAATCAACATTCCGGCAAAATATTGGCAACTATCGCATTTCAAATACCGGTACACCTCCAAACACAAACACATATGCAACACCACAAACATATGCAACACCACGAACATACATAGATCTAGCTAGGCCATAAAAAGTGCATGTGCACATTGTTGTAGGGAGAACAACATAAATATAGCTTCCCCCCTTACTTACCTATCAAAACAAGGTAATTTAACCACTTAAATTGAATGAATCTATGGTGGAAATGAGGTGAAAAAGAGGAGGCACCCGAGACAAGGAGGAGGTGGAGAGAATGAAGTGGGGAGATAGTGAGTGTGGGTAGGAGAGGCTGTCCAAAATATCTTGTTGCTGCCCACTTACTAATGGCGCACCAACTCTAAATGCGCCATTAGTAATCCAGGTTACTAATGGCGCACCTTCTGGTGGTGCGCCATTAGTAGTTTTGCAAAAAAAAACATACTAATGGCGCACTGTTCCACAGTGCGCCATTACTAGTTTAAACTAGTAATGGTGCACGGTCGGACAGTGCGCCATTAGTAGTTTTGCAAAAAAAGGAATAAAAAATATAATAAAAAACAACATTAGTGGCGCACTTTCCGACAGGTGCGCCATTACTAGTTACAACTAGTAATGGCACACTGTGCCTGGATGCGCCATTAGTATGTTTGGACAGGCGCACTAGTTCAAAAAAAATTGATACTAATGGCGCACCCTGGGCCAGGTGCGCCATTAGTAGTTTCAGCTCTAATGGCGTATCAGAAGGTGGTGTGCCATTAGTATATACTAATGGCGCACCGCTTGTCTGGTGCGCCATTAGTGTCAATCCCATCTATAGCCCTTTTTCTAGTAGTGGTTTTCCCAGTGCGTATATTCAGGTTGTCCCCCTCATAGCGAGTGACATGTACAACCACACAATCCTTGTCTGCATCAGGGCTCTAATTGAAACAGAAACAAATTCTGAATTACTTTTCAGTATAAGAAACACAAGTTATTTAAACCACTACATATACCATGGCATCGAAGCTAATAAAATTTTGCATTATTAATCACCACATACTTCCTTTTCTAAAAAAAATCACCACATACTTAGATGAAAAACCACAATCGAGATCGGCAAAGAAGGAAATCACCTTGGGCAGCTCAGCGAGGGGAGGGGACACGTCCTCGAAGGGGGGAAACTTCTCCTGCAGTGCCACGGGGGCTGTAACCTCAAACGGGGTGTTGACCATCTCAGTATCTGGGGTCGCCTCGGTGCTTGCCTCCATCTTCTTGGAGCTCTCTGTCTCGTGGGGATCAACCTCCCGCGTCTGCTCCAATATCGGTAGATCTTTGCCTGGTTCTCCTTGGTCCATCTTGATCGGTTACTGCTTTGCAAAAGTTCTTTTTTTCCTCTGAACGAAAATATACCAACATCACGGATCCGCTTCCCTTCCCTTCGTTCGGAGAGAAGAACAGTGGCAGATGCAAGTGTTGCCTTTCTTGAACACGGTGAGGGAGAAGGGGATTTAGCGAAGAGTGAAATGATGGTTGCTTCGTCCGTCAAACTTAGACTGTGGGGAGGTGGGGTTTTGTGATACGACGGCTCGTTACTGCCGCACTACGACCAGGGTGACTCTCCACCTGCATACTGCCTTCTAATTTGGTGGATGGCATTTGGGCCCGCGCGCTGCATGGCCTGCATGTTGGTGAACAAAAGTATAACGGCATTCTGTAGAGGGAGACGTTTCAATGACCTAGGAGGAGCCAAAAGCGGTAGAGTGTCTCCACTGTACTAGTAGTAATTGTTTTTCTGGGTAGCTGTAGAGTGTCTCCACTGTACTAGTAGTAATTATTTCTCGGGTCCCAAGACAAAATAGCCCATCCACACTAGTAAATAGTAAAATCAATTCAAAAACCTGGGTGCTCTTCTTCCTCCTTGCTCCCACCCACCTCACGTCAGCTCGCTCCACTCGTACCCCCAAATTCATCACCTCACTCCTACAGAAAACCCTAGCTCCCCTTCTTCCTCACTCCTACAGAAAACCCATAGCTCCCCTTCTTCTTCGCTCGCACTACAACTAGGCTCATCATTCGTTACTCTGCTCAAATCCATGAGCGCGACGCGATGCCCTCAAGGAAAATGGAGTCGGCTGACCCCAGCGCCAAGAAGATCAGGCTCCCGCCAGTGGCGACGCCTATTGTAGATCCCGCACCCGGCAGCGCGGGGAGAAGCGGCGACCGCCCCCACCGGATCCCAGGAACCCATAGAATCTCGGTTGGACCGCATCAGCGATCTCCCGGACGCCATCCTTGGGGAGATCATCCCGCTTCTCCCCACTGAGGATTGCTGCCACACCCAAGTCCTCTCAATTCGGTGGCACCCTCTATGGCGCGCCGTTCCCCTTAATCTCGACTGTCGTCAGCTATCTCTCTTCAATGATTTTGAAATCCCCAGAGCCATCATCTCCTCCCACCAGGGCTCCGTTCAAAGCCTCTGCATCCCTTCATGCTACCTGAGCAAGCATACCATGCCCTACACGGTGGACGCCTGGCTGGAATCCCCTGAATTCACAGAACTACAGCTGCTTGAGTTCTACTATTCCCCTGGAAATCACATACCACATACCGAACGCCATGAACTTGTGCCCTCAACACCGATGTCCATCTCGGTGTTTTTGTCCTCTCTCCACACCGCCACCTTTGCGCAGTGATACCTACCAGACAATCTGGTACTAAACCTTCGACTCCCATTTCTCAAGAAACTTTCGCTTGTGCGGGTTCGTATATCGGAGGCCTCATTGCACAACATCATCCACTCTAGTTGCCCTGCGCTGGAGTGCTTGGTGCTTGTTTTCACAGTTAGAATCGGTTATCTCCAAATAAAGTCGCCTAACCTTGTAAGAATTGGAATTTCTTTTGACGGAAGGCAGCTCATCATCCAAGATGCCCCTTCACTTCAAAGGTTGATCCTTGATTCTAGTTATTCACCGTTGCAAATAACCGTCATCTCTGCGCCTAAACTGGAGACCTTGGGTGTAATACATGATCTCTGTGCTCATTTCAATATGGTGTTTGGCTCCATAGTTCTTCAGGTACTTTATATCACTTGTAACCATAAGCTGCATTTTAAATTTCTGCGCATAATTTATATATCATCTTGGAGTACACATTTTGTACTAATATTATCTTCTATGCTCAATGAAGAGTTTCTCCATGGATGGCATATCAATGGTGTTGGATTCTGTCAAGATCTTATATATCCAAATGAATAGTTTTGATCTGAACAAGATTATTGGCTTGTTGCAATGCTTTCCATGTCTGGAGAAGTTGTATATAAAGGTGATAATTTCACGCACATTGCAAGCCCGCATATAGTGTACTAGAATTAACCGTTTAGTTGTTGCTCTTTCGACACTCTTCTTTTAGACCTTAATTGTTTTCAATCTTCATGTCTATTTAGGCAACAAGACGGGGAAAGAAAGTTATAACAAATCGATTCATAAGCATCGGGATTTTCTCACTTCTCATGAGATTCGATTGAAGACAATAACGCTAGAACGATATGTAGCCAACCGTGCAAACACAAGATTTGTCACATTCTTCCTGCTAAATGCGAGGTTACTATTGTCCATCAGGCTTAAGTTTATCAGCAGCATGCTTTTGACGGATGGGTATGTCGAAGAGCAAAAAAAGGAGTTTCAGGTGGGCAAAAGAGCTTCTGAACGTGTCGGGCTTCTATTTACAACATATTGTGGTCATAATCCAGTAAATTTTACGACCCGGGATGTTCATTCTATGGACCTGACCGATCCATTTGACTATGACTGCCGAAAACAGTGCTGGAGTTAGACGTTGTTGCCCTTTTCAATCTGGTTTTTTTTGTAAACCTGATGAACAATTAACCCTCGTGCTTTTGTACAGTTTGTAAGCTGGAGTTAGATGTTCCTGCCCTTTTCAACTCGGCTATGACTGTCATATTTTCTTTGAAACAAGGCAAATGGCTTGCCATTCGTTTAATTTAGAGTGAAATATTGTAACAAATCCAAACCAAGGGAAATAACATCACTCTCGCCGGCTACTTGAGCTCACTGTGCATTACAGAAGCCAAGTGATTAGCCCCCACCAGCACCCACAAACTTATTTCGAACTACCACATCAAATGGGCTATAAATTTTCATAGGAAAGGCTGCATGACCGTGACAGATTTGGATTCTGACATTTGGGACCCGCGAGGAAATAGCCTATCCAAGGTGGTGTCGACTTACTAGCTAGTCAACAAACGATTCTGCCTACCAGTCGTTGGATTGACATCCAACATATGTCGTGTATCTTCTATCTCTTGTCTTCTTCTTCCTCCAATCACCCAAACCAAACCACCCCGTCGGCTCCGCCTGCTCCCGCCTCCCATGGCTGGCTGCGCCTCCGCCGCCCTACCGTACGTACCCTCCAACGTTGGCCAGTCCCTCCCTCTATTCCCCCACACGGCATGTTATTCTCCATCGACGTCAGCCCCAATGCGCACCCGCGCCTGAACCAGTCAACCCTCGTACTCCCCTCCGCCTGCAACTGGATCGGCGCATCTTCAACGGCTCATGTTCGTTCCGTCCAAGGCCTCGCCGTCGTCTTCCGCCTTGCGGCCTTGGTTCGCTCGTCGTGCGTGGTGCGCCGCCCTCTTGTGTTGTCAACGTCGTCAACAACCGAGAGGAACAAGGAGATGACTGTACGTGGAGAGGATGACAATAGGGACCCACCAGTGTCATGGCAGTACGCAAGCAAGTGCCTCTATAGTAGAAGCCCAAAAATATGGTTCCTCCGAATGGTTGGACATCTGGGGCTCACGCCATTGTCAACGTAGTCAATAAATGAGAGAATTACACTACGAGCGGCTGACACCAGGGACCCAGCAAGTCGCGCAGTTTTTTTTGAGGAACAAACAATTGTTATTTATACTAGTTTTAGCGACAGATCAGGGTAACAACGGGGCTGTGCGGGGGTTGTGGCCGTCTAGCCAGGGTTTTATTTATGTTTACCACACCATGAGCCCAGTTGTGTTTTTTTCTTGCTGAAAATGGCTAGCCCAGTTCTATTTTTTTTAAGAAATACCCAAACAAGGCCTACTTGCTTTATCGGCCCTGCTGGGCTGCAAATCTTTCAAGACGAGGAGAGTTTCATTCGGTTTGCCCAGAAATGGGTTGTACATTTTTAAAACACATCAAACCGGGAATTAGTTTCAATTTTTTTTCATTAGAAGATCTTAAATTCCATTGATTTTTATGCGTGGACAATTATTTGGATTTTATATTTATATAAATTATTTTTCAAAATAGTTTGAATGTGAATCGATATTTCTGGATTAAAAACAGTTGACCGCACCAAAATATGCAAAATTTCGTATACTTTTTAACCGTGGCCACAATATGGGGTGTGATGCTAACAAAAAGAAGATGGGGTCCAAAAAAATTCTTAAGAATTAGCAAATGGGTTGTACATTATTAGAAATAATGGCAGATGGGTTGTATGCTGTTTTCCATAGATTTTAGGCTGACCTGTGCGCCTACTACAGGTTGACGCGTATGCTTTCATAAAAAAAGGTTGACACACACGCAACACGCTGTCAACTTAGTCAACACACGAGAGCAGTGACTGTTGGATGTCCATCCACCGGCTGTCATGCTTCTTCAATCTCTGCTCTTCATGCTCAAGCCGCTCAAACAAGCGCCGGCGGGACTGCCTGCTCCCTCCTCCCGCGGCCCGCTATGCTGCCACGCAGGCCTCATGGCCCCACCGTACCCCCATCGCTGGCCTAGCCATCCCTCTACTCACCTACACATGATGTTATTCTCCGGCGATGGCAGACGAACCAGTAAACCATCATACTCCTCCGCGCGGGAAACAACTGCCGAGTATTCCCTGGCTCCGTGTCGTTCCCTTCCTAGGCCTCGCCGTCGTCCACCGCCCTGATGCTCTCGGCGCGGTCTGGTCAATGTGGTCAATGAACGACATCCATCAGAAGTGGACTGTACGTGGAGAGGCTGACAGCTGGGTCCACGGCCGCACGCAAGGAAATGCCTCCTTATTATGTGCAAAATAATGATTCCTCCACCTGACAGCTAGGACCCACAGGAAGGGCCTCTATATTTCGCGAAAAAAATGTTCCCCCCGCTGACAGGTCGGACCCACCAGCTATATCTTTGCATGCAAGGAAGTGCCTCCTTATCACGCCCAAAAAAATGAATACCCCCCTGCTAGCTGGGACCCACCATATTGTTGGGCTGACTTGTGGGCCTACTAAGTTGACAGGGACGGAGAGCTTTGTCAACTTAGTCAATACTCAAGTGACCGTATGATGTCCATCCAACGGCCGTAGTGCTTCTTCAACCTCTGGTCTTCTTGCTCCAGCCGCCCAAAGCAGCGCCAGTCGTGCCGCCTGCTCCTGCCTCCCATGGCCGGTTGTGCTACCGCGGAGGCCTCACCTCCCCCATACTACTCCCACCACTGGCCAGGCCATCCCTCCACTCACCCACACCCCCTGTTATTCTGCGGCGACGACAGCCTCACACCGCAGCCGAACCAGTGAACGCTCGTACTCCTCTCCGCATGGGCATCCACTGCCGCGTCTTACACGGCTCCGCGTTGTCCCCTTCCTAGGCCTCGTCCTTGTCCACTGCCGTCGTGCCCTCGGCGCGGCATGGTCAATGTGGTAAACGACCGACTTCCATCAGAAGAGTACTGTACATGGAGAGGCTAACAGTTGGGTCCACGGCAGCCGCAAGGAAGTGCCTCCTTATTACGCGGAAAATAATTATTCCTCCACCTGACAGCGGGGACCCACCGGATGGGCCACCAGTATTTTGCGAAAAAAATCGTTTCCCCTTGACTGTTGGGACCCACCGGACGGGCCACCGTATTTCGCGAAAAAAACGTTCCCCCCGCTGTCAGCTCGGACCCACCGGAAGTGCCTCCTTATTATGCACAAAAAAATGAATACTACCCCGGCTAGCTGGGACCCACCTTGCTGGGAGGCTGACTTGTGGGCCTACTAAGTTGACGGGGACGAAGGGCTTTGTCAACTTAGTCAATATGAACGATTCTAGCTCCACTGACCGTACGATGTCCATCCAATGGCCGTAGTGCTTCTTCAACCTTTGGTCTTCTTGCTCCAGCCGCCCAAAGCAGCGCCGGGCGTGCCGCATGCTCCTGCCTCCCGTGGTCGGCTATGCTGCCGCAGAGGCCTCGCCGCCCCCTACTGTTCCCACCGCTGGCCAGGCCCTGCGGCGACGGCAGCCTCACACCACAGCTGAACCAGTGAACCCTCGTAGTCCTCTCCGCGCGGGCTTCCACTGCCGCGTCGTCCCCTTCCTAGGCCTCGCTATCGTCCACCGCCGTGGTGCTCTCCATGCGGTGTGGTCAACGTGGTCAAGGAACGACTTCCATTGGAAGAGTACTGTATGTGGAGAGGCTGATAGCTGGGTCCACGGCCACAGCCAAGTTTTTTTGTGATTTGCCAAGTAAGTCGCTTTGTCAGGCCTGTTGGGTTGCAAATCTTTCAAGACGAGGAGAGCTTTCATTCGGCTGGCCGAGAAAATGCCCCATCAGTAATGAGAAATGGGTTGTACATTTTTAAAACACATCAAACCAGCAATTAGTTTCAAATATCTTTTTTTCATTTCAAGATTTTAAATTACATTAATTTTTATGCGTGGAGAATTTGTTGGATTTTATATTGATATACATTTATTTTTAAATCAGTTTGAATGTGAGTCGAAATTTCGGGATTAAAAACAGTTCGGACCGCACCAAAATATGCAAAATTTCGTATAATTTTTTAACCGTTGCCACAATATGGGTTGTAATGCTAACAAAAAGAACATGGGCTCCAAAAAAACCTTAAGAATTAGCAAATGGGCTGTAAATTATTAGAAATAATGGCATATGGGTTGTATGCTGTTTTCCACAGATTTGAGGCTTTCCTAAAGAAAGGTTGACGCACAAGCACTGACTATTGGATGTCCATCCAATGGCCGTCGTGCTTCTTCAATCTCTGCTCTTCCTGCTCCAGCCGCTCAAACAAGCGCCGGCGGGATTGCCTGCTCCCTCCTCCTCGCGGCCGGCTGTGCTGCCGCGCAGGCCCACCGTCCGACCGTACTCCTATCGCTGGCCTAGCCATCCCTCTACTCACCCACACCTATTGTTATTCTCCGGCGACGCCAGACGAACCAGTAAACCCTCGTATAGTCGTACCCCCCTCCGCGTGGGAAACAACTGCTGAGTCTTCCCTGCCTCCGTGTCGTCCCCTTCCTAGGCCTCGCCGTCATCCACCGCCCTGGTGCTCTCGGCGCGGCCTGGTCAACGTGGTCAACGACCGACATGCATCTGAAGTGGACTTTACGTGGAGAGGCCGACAGCTGGGTCCACGGCCACACGCAAGGAAATGCCTCCTTATTACGCGCAAAATAATGATTCCTCCACCTGACATCAGGGACCCACCGAAAGGGCCTCTGTATTTCTCGAAAAAATGTTACCGCCGCTAACAGCTCGGACCCACCAGCTATATCTTCGCACGCAAGGAAGTGCCTCCTTATTACGCACAAAAAAATGAATACTCCCCCTGTTAGCTGGGACCCAGTATAGTGGCAGGCTGACTTGTGGGCCTACTAAGTTGATGGGGACGGAGGGCTTTGTCAACTTAGTCAATATGCACGATTCTAGCTCCAGTGACCGTACGATATCCATCCAACGGCCGTAGTGCTTCTTCAACCTCTGGTCTTCTTGCTCCAGCCACCCAAACCAGCGCCGGTCGTGCCTCGTGCTCCTACCTCCTGTGGCCGGCTGCGATGCGGCGGAGGCCTCATCGCCCCTACTACTCCCACCGCTGGCCAGGCCATCCCTCTACTCACCCACACCCCCTGTTATTCTATGGCGATGGTAGCCTCACACCGCAACGAACCAGTGAACCCTCGTACTCCTCTACGCGTGGGCATCCACTGCCGTGTCTTCCCCGACTCCGTGTCGTCCCCTTCCTAGGCCTCGCTGTCGTCCACCGCCCTGGTGCTCTCGGCGCGGCGTGGTCAACGTGGTCAAGGAACGGCTTCCATCGGACGTGGACTATACATGGAGAGGCTGACAGCTGGGTCCACGGCCGCAGCAAGGAAGTGCCTCCTTATTACATGCAAAATAATTATTCCTCCACCTGACAGCGGAACCCACCAGACGGGCCACCGTATTTCGCCCCCCTGACTGCTGGGACCCACCAGCTACATCTTCACACGCAAGGAAGTGCCTGATAGTCGGGACCCACCTGGTCGAACCGTACGTAGCATTGTCATTCTGGTCGCGAACGTGTACGTACATATATACTGGTGGATGTAGAGGCGCGCACGTGTCGTAGTAGAGGCGGCCAGGGTGCAAGAAAGAAAATACGGCCATGTATGTGTACATACGGGCGGGGTCTCGAATGCCTACTCGCGCATACGTATGGTGAGGGCTCGTTGACATGGCTGGGTCGGAACAGAGAAACAGCGTCATTGTCGTGTTCATGGGGAGGCAACGGAATGCGTCATGTTCATGGGGAGGCAACGGAATGCGTCGTGTTCATGGGGAGGCAACGGAACGCGTGGGAGCCAACCGGCTGGGTCGGAACGGAATGCGTGGTCGTGTTCATCGGGAGGGCTTGGACGAAACAGGCGATGGAAACGAGGCTTGGCATACCGCAGAACGGAGGAAACGGCCTTGTGTTCGACCGGCCACGTTCGAAACGGGATCATGTTCATCGGGGGGTCTGGTGAACCGCAAAACGGAGGAAACGGACCTCCTACGGTCAAAACGGGGGTCCTGTTGATCGGGAGGGGTGTGGCGTACCGCAAAACGGACGAAACGGACTTGTGTTGGAGCGCTACGGTCGAAACGGGGGTCCTGTTCATCGGGAGGGGTGTGGCGTACCGCAAAACGGGACTCCACAGGATACTGTTCATCTCCACCGTCGACCCCCTCCAGCCTCCACGAGCTACTGTTCATCCAACGTCGACCTCCTCCAGCCTCCACCTGCGACTGTTCATCCACGGGCTCCTGTTCATCCAGCCTCCACCGCGCGCTACTCCACCGGCTACTGTTCAACCAGTCCTCTCCACGGGCTCCTGTTCAACCACCCCTCCACGGGCTACTGTTCATCCTGCCCTCCACCTTCTATTGTTCATCCAGCCCTCCACAGGGTGGTCCTGTTCATCCAGCCCTCCACGGGGGTCCTGTTCATCCAGCCCCAACCGGCTCGATCGATCGGGGTCCTGTTCATCCAGAGGCAACACCACAGGGTCCTGTTCATCCACCCCCACCAGAAACGCTCACTGTTCATCCAGAGGCAGCATCAATCGGCTTCAGTTAGCAGCAGAAGCGAAGGAATTGCTCGATCAGGTTCAGTTAACAGCCATCGATCGATCGCTCTGGTTCTGTAATGTGTAGCCTGCAGTGCAATCGCTCGGGTTCAGTTAGAGCCCAACGCCTCGCTCGGGTTCAGTTAGAGCCAACACCTCGCACACACGCGCGTACGTGTATGAGAGAAACGCACATCGCTCGGCCCCCGACCTCCCACTGTAATCGGGAACTCCCCGAAATTTTCCTCGCCCTCGCTTCTACCATGGTTTTTTCCGTCATGGACGGCCCAAAGAATGTCATGCAGCTGCGTCTCCGGCCCGCCCAGGACGAAAAGCCCATTTTCTGTCATGATTTTTTGTCATAGAAGTAGGAGCTCACCACATCTATGATGATACCGGGTTTTGTCACAATTATCGTCATAGAAGTGTCATATGTATGACAGAAAAAAAATTGTTCGGCCCAAAATGCCACGGATGTGTCTTTTTTTTATAGTGCATGCCGCTCCCGCGAGCGGCCCAGGCGCAACCTTAGCCCCCCGCTGCCGCCACCCCCACCTCGCCTCTCCCCTTCCTCGCCGCAACTAGGGGATGCCACCGGGCAAAGCCCATGCGGCGGCAACGGGACTCTTCCCTCCCCACGAGGCGTCTGGGCGGCGTGGGACGATCGGCCTTGTGGAGGCGCGCAGCTCGGCAGGGCACATCAGGCCGGCGGCAGCTTGGGGTGGCACCGAGGGGTGGGGGGCCGGTGCCCTGCTACACCGGGAGGGGCGAGGTGCCATGGCACGTGGTGTGGCCATGTGCGAGGCGGCGTGTGCATCTAGCGCGGCTGTGGGCTGGCACGAGATGGCCGCGTCGGGCAGTAGCGTAGCCATGCGGGGAGGTGCAACGTGGCGCACTGGGCGTGGCGTGGGTGTCGTGGGTCTCCGGGTTAAGTGGTGCCGCGGTCTGGTGTTGTCGCAGATTGCTTGGAGTGCTCGGAGGCACAGGGCGGCGCTGGGAGGTGGCTCGTCACAAGGTGCTTGCTCCGGTCACCGGCGGGCGCGTGGGCCAAGGGGCCGTGTTGGTCCATGGCCTCGGGCAGCGCTCCTCTATGCCTTGACGACGTGGTGCTAGGTATGGCGCAGTGTCCTGTGCTGCATCCAGTGTTTCTGCTTTGGTGGAGCATCGACGAGTTTGTTGACCTACATGGCGGGAGGGCTAGCAGTGGCCTCCACGAGGTGCAGGCGGTCGTGTTGGCTGTGATGTGCTTGTTCGGTGGTGGTGGCAGGGTGATGCAGTGGGCCCTCATGCTGGAGGTTGACCGTCTGTGGGCTTCCCAAGGTGCGGTTGGCTGCGGTGGTCTCGGCGCCTCTTCGTCGACGCCGGTGGTGGTTGGTGGGCTTGCCGACGCCGGTCCGGGATGATGTGCAACAGAGGTGGTGTGAGAGCTTGGGTGAAGACCCTATTTCGGCTTATGTCATCACCAGTGATGGTGGCGGTTGTGGCCGTCGTTGACCTCCCTGGAGGCATCAATGATCTGCTGCCACACCCCTCCCGGATGGATCCGGCCATTGCGGCCTCTCCAGGGGAAATTCAGCTTGATCTTGTGATCGGACAATGGTGGCGCTTTGGTGTGTCATTTCCCTCTTGGGAGTTTCGTCTCAAAGCTCAGCATCGACAAGCGAGACCGGTGGTTTGCGGTGGTTGTGGAGTCCAATCTTCTATGGCAACGATGATGGTGTCCGTGATATTACCTCGGTTTGTTTGTTATTGTGAAGTCAAAGTTGTGGCGGCGGGGGCCTATGGTATACGATGACTGGCTGCAGGTGGCCCATTCGGTGATCTTTCGCGGAGCCAACCCTGCCTAGATTTGTCCTCCAGAGCTCTCCGTCAGAATCAGAGTTGCGCTATCTGGCCACAAGTGGCTGAGCTTTGGTGCAGATCTTCATGTAGCTTCACGTGTCCGCAACAATGTGGGTGAGTTGATGGTCATCGACGGCGAAGTCGGAGTCGTTCGCTCAGAATTTTTAGGGATGGCGAGGATGCCTCTAGGGGAGGAGTGATGACGATGACGCCTACGTGCTTTCTCGATGAGGCCCTCTTTGGAGTGGTGTGTGTGTGGTTTCTTATGTGTGCTGCTCAACGGTTGTGATGGTTTTCGCCCGGTTATCCATAATTAACTGGGCAATCTGGTTTTCACTCGGTTTTCTCTAATTAAATGAGCAACTCTTTTCTTCTTAATGAATGCAGGAATCCTGCCATTTTGAAGAAACAAAATAGCACAAAACATATCCGAAAAACAGAAAAACATATTTAGGGGTGAACAACACAAAACATATCTGAAGAAAAAATATACAGAAACAGACAAGGAAAGAACAAGATCACAAGACAAAAAGACAAAAAAAAGTAAATTAGCAAGGCAAGAAGAGAAATGACAAGGCAAGACGTCAGAACAAAGAGAAACCTAGAACTCACCCCAACTTCATTGAAAATTTACAGCAACCACTTCTTCTAACACAAGATGGCAATTCGTTCTTGAATTACCTCTTTGGTGCCCAACCATAACCCTGATCCAGCACACTCGCTTTAGATTGCAGGTATACTAGAGGGTAAGGGGGTGTGAAAACTAACATAATTAACTATAGATACCTGACAAACAGAATGTCGTTTCCGGCCCTCTCCTGCTAATGGGTTCGCTAGACAGTGCCTAACTAGTTTTAGTTTTATGGGCTTGGCCAGCTACAAAATGGACTAATAAAATGTTGGCTGATGATAGGTTGTGCTGCCGAGCTACGGTGGGCATGTAGAAACTGACAAAATGTTGAATAAATGCTGAGGGACAAGACTATGAAATGACTAAATATGAGAGATATAACAACACTCCCTCAGCTCCTATACCCCACACCGACTAGATCGGAGAAATCAAAACTAAAGGGCAGATGAATAGATGATGACTGAAAAATGAATCACTGAAAAGTGATGCAAACATAAGGACAACAAACGAATTATTAACTGCGGACCGAAGACTAAAGACACAGCAGAATGGGAGAAGTAAACTGAAGATGACCAGGAGTTATTCATTTTGGACATTGCAACTATATGAATAAATCAATTACCTGTCTTTCATGTTCAGGCTCATGTTCATTTTGGAGACTGAATAACAAAATGAGAAAAATGAAGAAATAAGAGGGAGTGATTTGATTGATATAATGAGGACCTGAAAACTATGAATATGCATAAGTAATAGATAAATTGATGAGTGACAAAGATGATAGCAGGACTGAACCTAGGCAAATAACTTCCGAAATAGAATATAAATAGTGAAGGTCTGAACACTGCTAAACAAAAAAACAAAACTGAGGTGGTCGCACAAATGGATGTCGAGTCAGCTGATAACTAAGTTTAGCATTCCAGTTGCTACTTGTACATGTTCAGCATTGAGAACTACATTTAGTATGGCAAAAAAGATACTCAACACTCCAATTGCTACTTGTACATGTGCATAGTTGAAAAGGTATTAACAGAAAAAATTGTCCAGATGCTTGATTGAATGTAGAACGAGTGTTCCACTAAGCTACTTGTGTATGTGTGTGTCGGCGTTCTGGGAATGGGGGTCCCCAAACTTGCCTGCCTGTGGCCTGCGGCGTGGCTTAAAAAGGGGGCCCAGCACGGCCCATCTTCATCAACACAGACCCAAGACCCTCGCGAGGGGCGAAGCCTCGCGGGGCGGACGACGCGGAGCTTCCTCAGGCACGGCCTCATCAGGCTGGCTCGTGAGGAGGTGGAGAGATCAAGGCGGGGTACCTCACGAGGTGCCCATGACGCAAGCCATGACGACCAAGGGCGCCAGGCGGGTGCCAGCCCTCGCAGTGTCCTCCTTTCCTCTTTGGTGCAAAGGGGGCAAGCGCAGCCGCGGAGTACCGAGGCATCAGGCAAAGGTTGCCATTTTGGTGCAACGAGACCAAGACCAGGAAGACTGCAAGACGGAGGTCATTGTGGAGCCCAAGACGGCGTCACCACCAGAGCTTTGTGCAGGAAAAGACTACTTTTGTTAGGGTAGCGAGTACTAGCTGTCCCCCTTCAAATTAGCCCGCCATTGTTGGCTCCCTTCCCACTCGATATTTGGGAAGAGGACCGGGGCCTCTACAAATAGGACCAGCCACCCACAGAAGAGAGGGGTTCGGAGGGGTTAAGAAGAGAGGGGTTCGATCAGAGAGAGAGAGAGAGAAGGGTGGCTGAACTCCTCCCAGCAGTTCATCGCCCCAGCCAAGAACAGACCCTCGCGAGGCTGTTCTTCCTTGTATCATTCATCATCATCAGCCCAAGAGGCAATCCACCACACCACACACTGGAGTAGGGTATTACACCACAACGGTGGCCCGAACCAGTATAAACCCTGTGTCTCTTGTGTTGTTCTTTCCATAGCTTAGATCTTAGCAAGGCGGAGGGGTGCGGGTAGGTAGGAAGCGAAATCTCCGCGCGCACCCCAGTGTTCGAACCTCAAGGGTCTGCCGGAACCCAAAATCCGACATTTGGCGCGCCAGGAAGGGGTGCACTGGAGTTTTCTCTTCCGCCACCGCAACGGCCTGCCTCGCGATGAGTAGCGCGTCGCCCGCTCCGACCGCTAGCACCAGCACGGGGGACAGGGGGCTCCGAGCCCTGGCCCCAGCCCTGCAACCGGTACGGTGGCTGGACGAGTTCAAGCCAACGCCGCCGCCGCGCTACGGCGGCGCGACAGATCCGTTGGCCTTCTTGCTGGCGAGCGAGGAGGCCCTCCTCGAAGCTGGAGGTAACGATAGGGTCATGGCCAACTGGCTCCCCATGGCCCCCACCAGCGCTCCACGCACATGGCTGCTCCACCCACCGGTAGCCTCCGTGGCCTCTTGGGAAGAGCCCCGCGGCCTCTTCCCCGCCCATCGCGCTACACCAACACCCCCGGTCGTCGCGGCCCTCCTGGGCGGCTCGCAGGCGCCGCCTACAAGTCACCATGTCAAGCTGTTCATCCGCCGGGTCAGTGCCACTTCCACGCGGCAGGGGGCTCTCCCGGACCGGGCGGCGCCCAAGGCCGGCCTGACCTTCAGCTCGGAGGACCACCCTCCCAACTCGGCCTGCTCGGGTGCGCTCCCCATGCTGTGCACCCCCACCATCTGCCAGGTGGCCGTCACCAGAACTCTCATCGATGGCAGTGCGGGCCTCAGCGTGCTCTTAGTCGAGGCCTTCGACCTCCTCCGCATACCCCTGGAACAGCTGCAATCCAGCCAGCCCTTCTCAGGCGTTGGGGGCAGATCATCGAGCTCCTTGGGGCAGATCCGGCTCCCAGTAACCTTCGGCACCTACAACAACTTCCGTATGGAGCTGGTCGACTTCGACATCGCCCCCATCGGCCTCCCCTACAACGCCATCCTCGTCTACCCAGCGCTGGCCCAATTCATGGCCGCGACGCACCCGGCGTACAACCTCATGAAGATGCCCGGGAGCAGCGGTGCCCTCACCGTGCACGGGGACACCGGAGACGCGCTGCGGGTGCTCAAGCTCGCCTTCAAGACGGCGTCGACGCGGCCCGCCGACTTGGAGACCCCCGAGCCCAAGGGGGCTGCACCCGCCAAGAAGAAATAGTTGTTCACCCAGGACAAGGCAGAAACCAAGCGGATACCCGTCGATGAGGACGGGTCCACCAACGCCACTTTCACCATAGGCGCCAACCTCGAACCCGAGCAGGAGGAGGCCCTGGTCGGGTTCCTGCACGCAAACAAGAAGGTATTTGCTTGGGAGCCTAACCAGTTGGCAGGGATCCCTAGGAGAGTAATCGAGCATCACCTCATTGTGTGCCCCAACGTGTGCCCTGTGAAGCAGAAGGCCAGGCGGCAGTCCACAGAAAAGCAGGCCTTCATCGTCCAAGAGACTCGCAAATTAGAAGCCGCTGGGGTCATTTGCGAGGTCCGATACCCGGATTGGTTGGCCAACCCTGTCGTTGTGCCAAAGAAGGGAGGGAAGGAGCGCATGTGTGTCGACTTCACCAACCTCAACAAAGCATGCCCGCAAGATCCATTCCCGCTTCCCCGCATCGACCAGATCGTCGATTCCACCACGGAATGCGACCTGCTATGCTTCTTGGATGCCTTTTCTGGGTATCACCAGATCAAGATGGCGGTGAAGACGTCGAAAAGACAGCCTTCCTAACCCCGTGTGGGGTGTACTTCTACACGTGCATGCCATTCGGGCTGCGTAACGCAGGGGCGACCTTTCAGCGGCTGATGCACATCACCTTGGGCCCACAGCTCAGGAAGAATGTTGAAGCTTACATCAATGACATCATGGTAAAGTCTCGGGAGGCCAGGACCCTGATACAAGACCTGGAGGAAACCTTCGCGAGCCTCAACGCAGTGAACCTATGGCTCAACCCAGAGAAGTGTGTGTTCGGAGTCCCCTCGGGCAAGCTCTTGGGTTTCCTCGTGTCCCACCAAGGCATCGAGGCTAACCCGGAAAAGGTCAAGGCGGTTGAAGACATGAGCCTGCCAAAGACCCTCAGAGAAATGCAGAAGCTCACCAGGCGCGTGACTGCGCTAGGGCGCTTCATCTCCAAGTTGGGGGAAGGAGCGCTGCCCTTCTTCCATCTAATGAAGAAAAAGGGGCCCTTTGAGTGGACTGAAGAGGCCGACAAGGCCTTCTAGGATCTCAAGAGATACCTGACCAGCCCACCGGTCATGGTGGCTCCGCGCCCTCAAGAGCCCCTGGTGCTTTACCTCGCCGCCACTCCGTACTCCGCCAGCGCAGCCCTGGTGGCGGTTAGAGAGGAGCGTCGAATCAAAACCGCAGCAGCAGCCTGGGACAAGGCAAAGCATGAACAAGGAAGACCCACAGAAACCGCCACCGCGGCTGAGGAGGATCAGCCGCCGCAGAGGAGTGCACCGGAGGCGGAAGAGGCTCCTCCCCCAGATGGCCAGCCTCAGGAGGCCTTGTCGCCTCAAGAGGCGCCATGGTCTCCGAAGGGAGCCGCCAGCACTGATGCGCCCAACCTCGTAGAGCACCCGGTGTTCTTCGTCAGCACGGTGTTGCGGCATGCGAGGGCACGGTACCCCATGCCTCAGAAACTCCTCCTCGCGCTACTGGTGGCCTCGCGCAAGCTGCGGCACTATTTTCAGGGTCACCCCATCAAGGTCGTCTCGTCATACCCCCTGGAGAGAGTGCTCAGGAGCCCTAACTCAGCTAGAAGGGTCGCTGAGTGGAACATAGAACTGCAAGCGTTTCAGCTTGAATTCAGCACGACCAGAGTCATCAAGGGAGCAGTGTTGGCAGATTTTGTGGCAGAATGGACGGAGGCGCCAGGCCTCAAGGCCGGCGAGGATCGGTCCCTATCCCCGGGAAGCGAGGCGCCAGAAGGCTGGGTCATGTACTTCGATCGGGCATTCTCTAGGCATGGCGCTGGGGCTGGGGCGGTGCTTATATCGTCCACTAGGGACAAGCTCTATTACCCTGTGCGGCTCTGTTTCCAGCAAGGTGAAAAGGTCTCCAACAACATAGCGGAGTATGAAGGTTTAATAGCGGGCTTGAAGGCCGCAGCTGCCCTGGGGGTGAAACGCCTCACCATCAAGGGCGATTCGCAGCTCCTTGTCAATTTCTCCAACAAGGTGTACGAGCCGAAGGATGAGCACATGGAAGCCTACCTTGCGGAGGTCCGCAGGATGGAGAAGCAGTTCTGGGGGTTGGAGTTGCAGCATGTGCCCCGTGGCACCAATCAGGAGGCCGACGACATCGCCAAACGGGCGTCCAGACGGTTATCTCAGGAGCTTGGTGTTTTCGAGGAGCGGCTCTTCAAGCCCTCAGCCCTACCGTCATTATCAAACACGGCTCAGCCCCGGGAGGAACTCCCCCAGCCACCTGCCTCAGGAGCTCTGGCATGTGGCCCGGCCTCAGGAGCACGCCTGCTCCTGACGATGGAACCTCACAAGGGATGTTGGATCACGGAGCTCCGGAGTTACTTAACGTAAGGGACCCTGCCGGAGAAGGAGGAGGAAGCGGAGCGAGTGGCACGCCAGGCCACGGCATACTGCATCAAGGATGGAGAGCTCTACCGGAAGCGACCAAACGATGTATCCATGTGCTGCATCTCCAGGGAGCAAGGGAAGGAACTGCTGGAAGATATACACGGCGGAGACTGTGGACATCATTCATCATCACGGACCCTCGTTGGCAAGGCGTTCCTCAGTGGGTTTTATTGGCCCACCGCGCTCAATGACGCCGTCAAACTAGTGAAAGCTTGTGAGGCCTGCCAGTTCCATGCCAAGCAGATCCTGTTGGAGAGGGTTGCAGAAAACAAAAAATTTCCTACGATTTCACCAAGATCCATCTATGAGTTCATCTAGCAACGAGTGATTAGACGCATCTACGTACCTTGTAGATCGCGAGCGGAAGCGTTCAAAGAACGGGGATGAGGTAGTCGAACACGACATGATCCAAATCACCGAAGATCCTAGCACCGAACGGACGGCACCTCCGCGTTCAACACACGTACGGAACAGCCACGTCTCCTCCTTCTTGATCCAGCAAGGGGAAAGGAGAGGTTGAGGGAGATGGCACCAGCGGCATCACGACGGCGTGGTGTTGATGGAGCTGCAGTACTCCGGCAGGGCTTCGCCAAGCACTATGGAGGAGGAGGAGGTGTTGGAGAGGGAGAAGGAGGCAACCAAAGGCATGGATCAAAAAGCCCTCCTTCCCCCACTATATATAGGAGGGCCAAGGGGGGCGCCGGCCCTAGGAGATCCAATCTCCTAGGGGGGGCGCCGGCCCTAGGAGATCCAATCTCCTAGGGGGGCGGCCAAGGGAGGTTTCCCTCCCCCCCAAGGCACCTAAGGGTGCCTTCCACTAGTGGGACTCCTCCCTTTTGGAAACCCTAGGCGCATGGGCCTATTGGGGCTGGTGCCCTTGGCCCATGTAGGCCAAGGCGCACCCCCTACAGCCCATGTGGCCCCCCGGGGCAGGTGGCCCCACCCGGTGGGCCCCCGGGACCCTTCCGGTGGTCCCGGTACAATACCGATAACCCCGAAACTTGTCCCGATGGCCGGAATAGCACTTCCTATATATAATTCTTTACCTCCGGACCATTCAGGAACTCCTCGTGACGTCCGGGATCTCATCCGGGACTCCGAACAACATTCGGGTTACTGCATATACATATCCCTACAAACCTAGCGTCACCGAACCTTAAGTGTGTAGACCCTACGGGTTCGGGAGATATGTAGACATGACCAAGACGACTCTACGGTCAATAACCAACAGCGGGATCTGGATACCCATGTTGGCTCCCACATACTCCACGATGATCTTATCGGATGAACCACGATGTCGAGGATTCAAGCAACCCCGTATGCAATTCCCTTTGTCAATCGGTATGTTACTTGCCCGAGATTCGATCGTCGGTATCCCAATACCTTGTTCAACCTCGTTACCAGCAAGTCACTTTACTCGTACCGTAATGCATGATCCCATGACCAGACACTTGGTCACTTTGAGCTCATTATGATGATGCATTACCGAGTGGGCCCAGTGATACCTCTCCATCATACGGAGTGACAAATCCCAGTCTCGATCCGTGTCAACCCAACAGACACTTTCGGAGGTACCTGTAGTGCACCTTTATAGTCACCCAGTTACGTTGTGACGTTTGGTACACCCAAAGCACTCCTACTGTATCCGGGAGTTACACGATCTCATGGTCAAAGGAAAAGATACTTGACATTGGAAAACTCTAGCAAACAAACTATACGATCTCATGCTATGTTTAGGATTGGGTCTTGTCCATCACATCATTCTCCTAATGATGTGATCTCGTTATCAATGACATCCAATGTCCATAGTCAGGAAACCATGACTATCTGTTGATCAACGAGCTAGTCAACTAGAGGCTTACTAGGGACATGTTGGTGTCTATTATTCACACATGTATTACGATTTCCGGATAATACAATTATAGCATGAATATAAAGACAATTATCATGAACAAGGAAATATAATAATAATGCTTTTATTATTGCCTCTAGGGCATATTTCCAACAGTCTCCCACTTGCACTAGAGTCAATAATCTAGTTACATTGTGTTGAATCGAACACCCATGGAATTCTGGTGTTGATCATGTTTTGCTCTAGGGAGAGGTTTAGTCAATGGATCCGCTACATTCAGGTCCGTATGTACTTTACAAATCTCTATGTCTCCATCTTGAACATTTTCACGAATGGAGTTGAAGCGACGCTTGATGTGCCTTGTCTTCTTGTGAAACCTGGGCTCCTTGGCAAGAGCAATAGCTCCAGTGTTGTCACAGAAGAGCTTGATTGGCCCCAACGCATTAGGTATGACTCCTAGGTCGGTGATGAACTCCTTCACCCATATTGCTTCATGTGCTGCCTTCGAGGCTGCCATGTACTCCGCTTCACATGTAGATCCCGCCACGACACTCTGCTTGCAACTGCACCAGCTTACTGCCCCACCATTCAAAATATACACGTATCCGGTTTGTGACTTAGAGTCATCCAGATCTATGTCGAAGCTAGCATCCACGTAACCCTTTACGACGAGCTCTTCGTCACCTCCATAAACGAGAAACATTTCCTTAGTCCTTTTCAGGTACTTCAGGATATTCTTGACCGCTGTCCAGTGTTCCTTGCCGGGATTACTTTGGTACCTTCCTACCAAACTTACGGCAAGGTTTACATCAGGTCTGGTACACAGCATGGCATACATAATAGACCCTATGGCCGAGGCATAGGGGATGACACTCATCTCCTCTATATCTTCTGCCGTGGTCGGACATTGAGTTGAGCTCAATTTTACACCTTGTAACACAGGTAAGAACCCCTTCTTAGAATGATCCATATTGAACTTCTTCAATATCTTATCAAGGTATGTGCTTTGTGAAAGACCTATGAGGCGTCTCGATCTATCTCTATAGATCTTGATGCCTAATATATAAGCAGCTTCTCCAAGGTCCTTCATTGAAAAACTTTTATTCAAGTAGGCCTTAATGTTGTCCAAGAGTTCTATATCATTTCCCATCAAAAGTATGTCATCTACATATAATATGAGAAATGCTACAGAGCTCCCACTCACTTTCTTGTAAACGCAGGCTTCTCCATAAGTCTGCGTAAACCCAAATGCTTTGATCATCTCATCAAAGCAAATGTTCCAACTCCGAGATGCTTGCACCATCCCATAAATCGAGCGTTGGAGATTGCACACCTTGTTAGCATTCTTAGGATCGACAAAACCTTCTGGTTGCATCATATACAATTCTTCCTTAAGGAAACCATTAAGGAATGCCGTTTTGACGTCCATTTGCCATATTTCATAATCATAGAATGCGGCAATCGCTAACATGATTCGGACGGACTTCAGCTTCGCTACCGGTGAGAAAGTCTCATCGTAGTCAACCCCTTGAACTTGTCGATAACCCTTAGCGACAAGCGGAGCTTTATAGATGGTCACATTACCATCCGCATCTGTCTTCTTCTTAAAGATCCATTTATTTTATATGGCTCGCCGCTCAATGGGCAAGTCAGTCAAAGTCCATACTTCGTTTTCATACATGGATCCTATCTCGGATTTCATGGCTTCTAGCCATTTTTCGGAATCCGGGCCTGCCATCGCTTCTTCATAGTTCGAAGGTTCACCCTTGTCTAACAACATGATTTCCAAGACAGGGTTGCCGTACCACTCTGGTGCGGAATGTGTCCTTGTGGACCTTCGAATTTCAGTAGGATCTTGATCAGAAGTATCTTGATCATCATCATTAACCACCTCTCTAGTCGGTGCAGGCACCTTAGGAACATTTTCTTGAGTTGCGCCATTTTCCGGTTCAAGAGGTAATACTTCATTAAGTTCTACTTTCCTTCCACTTACTTCTTTCGAGAGAAACTCTTTCTCCAGAAAGGACCCATTCTTGGCAACAAAGATCTTGCCTTCGGATCTGAGGTAGAAGGTATACCCGGTAGTTTCTTTAGGGTATCCTATGAAGACGCATTTTTCCGACTTGGGTTCGAGCTTTTCAGGTTGAAGTTTCCTGACATAAGCATCGCATCCCCAAACTTTCAGAAATGACAACTTAGGTTTCTTACCAAACCATAATTCAAACGGTGTCATCTCAACGGATTTCGACGGAGCCCTATTTAAAGTGAATGTGACAGTCTCTAAAGCATACCCCCAAAAGGATAGCGGTAAATCAGCAAGAGACATCATAGATCGCACCATATCTAATAGAGTGCGATTACGACGTTCGGACACACCATTACGCTGAGGTGTTCCAGGCGGCGTGAGTTGTGAAACTATTCCACATTTTCTTAAGTGTGTGCCAAACTCGTGACTCAAGTATTCTCCTCCTCAATCTGATCGTAGGAACTTGATTTTCCTGTCACGTTGATTCTCAACCTCACTCTGAAATTCCTTGAACTTTTCAAAGGTTTCAGACTTGTGTTTCATTAAGTAGACATACCCATATCTACTCAAGTCATCAGTGAGGGTGAGAACATAACGATAGCCACCGCGAGCCTCAACACTCATTGGACCGCACACATCAGTATGTATGATTTCCAATAAGTTGGTTGCTTGCTCCATTGTTCCTGAGAACGGAGTCTTGGTCATTTTACCCATGAGGCATGGTTCGCACGTGTCAAATGATTCATAATCAAGAGACTCTAAAAGTCCATCTGCATGGAGCTTCTTCATGCGTTTGACACCTATGTGACCAAGGCGGCAGTGCCACAAGTATGTGGGACTATCATTATCAACCTTACATCTTTTGGTACTCACACTATGAATATGTGTAGCAATACGCTCGAGATTCATTAAGAATAAACCATTTACCATAGGAGCATGACCATAAAACATATCTCTCATATAAATGGAACAACCATTATTCTCAGATTTAAATGAGTAGCCATCTCGAATTAAACGAGATCCCGATACAATGTTCATGCTCAAAGCTGGCACTAAATAACAATTATTGAGGTTTAAAACTAATCCCGTAGGTAAATGTAGAGGCAGCGTGCCGACGGCGATCACATCGACCTTGGAACCATTCCCGACGCGCATTGTCACCTCGTCCTTCGCCAGTCTCCGCTTATTCCGCAGCTCCTGCTTTGAGTTACAAATGTGAGCAACTGCACCGGTATCAAATACCCAGGAGCTACTACGAGTGCTGGTAAGATACACATCAATTACATGTATATCACATATACCTTTTGTTTTGCCGGCCTTCTTGTCTGCTAAGTATTTGGGGCAGTTCCGCTTCTAGTGACCACTTTCCTTGCAATAAAAGCACTCAGTCTCGGGCTTGGGTCCATTCTTTGACTTCTTCTAGGCAGCTTGCTTGCCGGGCGCGGCAACTTCCTTGCCGTCCTTCTTGAAGTTCTTTTTACCCTTGCCCTTCTTGAACTTAGTGGTTTTATTGACCATCAACACTTGATGTTCTTTCTTGACTTCTACCTCTGCTGATTTCAGCATAGCAAATACTTCAGGAATGGTCTTTTCCATCCCCTGCATATTGAAGTTCATCACAAAGCTCTTGTAGCTCGGTGAAAGCGACTGGAGGATTCTGTCAATGACCGCGTCATCCGGGAGATTAACTCCCAGCTAAGTCAAGTGGTTATGTAACCCAGACATAGTGAGTATGTGCTCACTGACAGAACTATTTTCCTCCATCTTACAGCTGAAGAACTTGTCGGAGACCTCATATCTCTCGATTCGGGCATGAGCTTGAAAAACCACTTTCAGCTCTTCGAACATCTCATATGCTCCATGTCTCTCAAAACGCTTTTGGAGCCCCAGCTCTAAGCTGTAAAGCATGCCGCACTAAAGGAGGGAGTAGTCATCAGCATGTGTCTGCCAAGCATTCATAACGTCTTGGTTCTGTGGGACGGGTGGATCACCTAGCGGTGCTTGTAGGACATAATCTTTCTTGGCAGCTATGAGGATGATCCTCAGGTTCTGGACCCAGTCCGTATAGTTGCTGCCATCATCTTTCAACTTGGTTTTCTCTAGGAACGCGTTGAAGTTGAGGACTACGTTGGCCATTTGATCTACAAGACATATTGTAAAGATTTTAGACTAAGTTCATGATAATTAAGTTCATCTAATCAAATTATTCAATGAACTCCCACTTAGATAGACATCCCTCTTCAAGTCATCTAAGTATAACATGATCCGAGTTAACTAGGCCGTGTCCGATCATCACGTGAGACGGACTAGTCAACATCGGTGAACATCTTCATGTTGATCGTATCTTCTATACGACTCATGCTCGACCTTTCGGCCTTCTGTGTTCCGAGGCCATGTCTATGCACATGCTAGGCTCGTCAAGTCAACCCTAAGTGCTTTTGCATGTGTAAAACTATCTTACACCCGTTGTATGTGAACGTAAGGATCTATCACACCCGATCATCACGTGGTGCTTCGAAACGGCGAACTTTAGCAACGGTGCACAGTTAGGGGAGAACACTTCTTGAAATTATTATGAGGGATCATCTTATTTACTACCGTCGTTCTAAGCAAACAAGATGCAAAACATGATAAACATCACATGCAATCAAATAATAATAGTGACATGATATGGCCAATATCACATAGCTCCTTTGATCTCCATCTTGGGGCTCCATGATCATCTTGTCACCGGCATGACACCATGATCTCCATCATCATGATCTCCGTCATTGTGTCTCCATGAAGTTGCTCGCCAACTATTACTTCTACTACTATGGCTAACGCATTTAGCAATAAGTAAAGTAATTTACATGGCGTTTCTTAATGACACGCAGGTCATACAAAATAAAGACAACTCCTATGGCTCCTGCCGATTGTCATACTCATCGACATGCAAGTCGTGATTCCTATTACAATAGCATGAACATCTCATACATCACATATAGATCATTCATCATTCATCACAACTTTGGCCATATCATATCACAAAGCACTTGCTGCAAAAACAAGTTAGACATCCTCTAATTGTTGTTGCAAGTTTTACGTGGCTGAAGTAGGGTTCTAGCAAGAATGTTTTCTTACCTACGTGAAAGCCACAATGTGATTTGTCAACTTCTATTTACCCTTCATAAGGACCCTTTTCATCGAATCCGCTCCAACTAAAGTAGGAGAGACAGACACCCGCCAGCCACCTTATGCAACTTGTGCATGTTAGTCGGTGGAACCGGTCTCACGTAAGCGTACGTGTAAGGTTGGTCCGGGCCGCTTCATCCCACAATACCGTTGAAGCAAGATAAGACTAGTAGCGGCAAGAAAGTTAACAACATCAACACCCACAACAAATTGTGTTCTACTCGTGCAAGAGAACTACGCATAGACCTAGCTCATGATGCCACTGTTGGAGAGGGTTGCAGAAAACAAAAAATTTCCTACGATTTCACCAAGATCCATCTATGAGTTCATCTAGCAACGAGTGACTAGACACATCTACGTACCTTGTAGATCGCGAGCGGAAGCGTTCAAAGAACGGGGATGAGGTAGTCGAACACGACGTGATCCAAATCACCGAAGATCCTAGCACCGAACGGACGGCACCTCCGCGTTCAACACACGTACGGAACAGCCACGTCTCCTCCTTCTTGATCCAGCAAGGGGAAAGGAGAGGTTGAGGGAGATGGCACCAGCGGCAGCACGACGGCGTGGTGTTGATGGAGCTGCAGTACTCCGGCAGGGCTTCGCCAAGCACTATGGAGGAGGAGGAGGTGTTGGAGAGGGAGAAGGAGGCAACCAAAGGCATGGATCAAAAAGCCCTCCTTCCCCCACTATATATAGGAGGGCCAAGGGGGGCGCCGTCCCTAGGAGATCCAATCTCCTAGGGGGGGCGGCGTCCAAGGGAGGTTTCCCTCCCTCCCAAGGCACCTAAGGGTGCCTTCCACTAGTGGGACTCCTCCCTTTTGGAAACCCTAGGCGCATGGGCCTATTGGGGCTGGTGCCCTTGGCCCATGTAGGCCAAGGCGCACCCATTACAGCCCATGTGGCCCCCCGGGGCAGGTGGCCCCACCCGGTGGGCCCTCGGGGCCCTTCCGGTGGTCCCAATACAATACCGATAACCCCGAAACTTGTCCCGATGGCCAAAATAGCACTTCCTATATATAATTCTTTACCTCCGGACCATTCCGGAACTCCTCGTGACGTCCGGGATCTCATCCGGGACTCCGAAAAACATTCGGGTTACTGCATATACATATCCCTACAACCCTAGTGTCACCGAACCTTAAGTGTGTAGACCCTACGGGTTCGGGAGATATGTAGACATGACCGAGACGACTCTCCGGTCAATAACCAACAGCGGGATCTGGATACCCATGTTGGCTCCCACATACTCCACAATGATCTTATTGGATGAACCATGATGTCGAGGATTCAAGCAACCCCGTATGCAATTCCCTTTGTCAATCGGTATGTTACTTGCCTGAGATTCGATCGTCGGTATCCCAATACCTCGTTCAACCTCGTTACCGGCAAGTCACTTTACTCGTACCGTAATGCATGATCCCGTGACCAGACACTTGGTCACTTTGAGCTCATTATGATGATGCATTACCGAGTGGACCCAGTGATACCTCTCCGTCATACGGAGTGACAAATCCCAGTCTCGATCCGTGTCAACCCAACAGACACTTTCGGAGATACCTGTAGTGCACCTTTATAGTCACCCAGTTACGTTGTGACGTTTGGTACACCCAAAGCACTCCTACGGTATCCGGGAGTTACACGATCTCATGGTCAAAGGAAAAGATACTTGACATTGGAAAACTCTAGCAAACGAACTATACGATCTCATGCTATGTTTAGGATTGGGTCTTGTCCATCACATCATTCTCCTAATGATGTGATCTCGTTATCAATGACATCCAATGTCCATAGTCAGGAAACCATGACTATCTGTTGATCAACGAGCTAGTCAACTAGAGGCTTACTAGGGACATGTTGGTGTCTATTATTCACACATGTATTACAATTTCCGGATAATACAATTATAGCATGAATAAAGACAATTATCATGAACAAGGAAATATAATAATAATGCTTTTATTATTGCCTCTAGGGCATATTTCCAACAGATCCATCAGCCAGCAGGAGGCCTGCAGACTATACCCCTTTCATGGCCATTCGCAGTCTGGGGGCTGGACATCTTGGGCCCGTTTCCTCAGGCGCCAGGGGGCTACCGCTACCTCTACGTCGTCGTGGACAAGTTCACCAAGTGGGCTGAAGTAGAGGCTGTCTACACCATTCCCGCGGGTTCCGCGGTCAAGTTCATCAAGGGCATCGTGAGCCGGTTCGGGGTGCCGAACCGCATCACCACGGACAACGGTTCGCAGTTCACCAGTAACCTCTTCAAAACATATTGTGCTAACCTTGGAACGCAGATATGCTACGCTTCGATGGCGCACCCCCGAAGCAACAGCCAGGCCGAGCGAGCCAACGCGGAGGTCCTGAGGGGCCTCAAGACCAGGACGTTCAATAAGAAGCTGGAGGCCTGCGGCAGAGGTTGGTACGACAAGCTACAGCCCGTGTTGTGGTCCATCCGCACAACCGCGACCAAGCCGACTGGAGAGACCCCGTTCTTCCTGATCTACGGAGCTGAAGCGGTCCTCCCTCACGAGGTCAGACGTCGCTCTACATGGGTCCTGGCGTTCGACGAGGCACGGCAGGACGCCATGCGGGGGATGGACCTCGTGCTGGGGGAGGAATGTCACCGAGAAGCCGCGCTACGAGCGGCGAGGTACCAACAAGCACTGCGGCGATATCACTGCCGCAACATCCGCCCCAGAAATCTCGAGGTAGGAGACCTCGTGCTCAGGCGAGTTCTCTCCAGGGAGAGGCTGCACAAGCTCTCTCCCATGTGGGGGGGCCCGTTCAAAGTTGTTCATGTTTCCAGGCCTGGCTCCGCGCGCTTGGAGACTCAGGAGGGGGTGCCAGTCTAGAACGCATGGAACATCCAGCACCTCTGGAGGTTCTACCCCTAAAAAGGCCCAGAGCCTGTGAAGAAGGCGAATGCCTGTGAAGCTATCGCGTTTTGGAAAAGGCCCGGAGCCTGTGAAGAAGGCGAATGCCTGTGAAGCCATCGCGTTTTGGAAAAGGCCCGGAGCCTGTGAAGAAGGCGAATGCCTGTGAAGCCATCGCATTTTGGAAAAGGCCCACAGCCTGTGAAGAAGGCGAATGCCTGTGAAGCTATCGTGTTTTGGAAAAGGCCCAGAGCCTGTGAAGAAGGCGAATGCCTGTGAAGCTGTCGCGTTTTGGAAAAGGCATGGAGCCTGTGAAGAAGGCCAATGCCTGTGAAGCTCGCCGCCCGTGACACTCTCACGTAATAATGAGTTGGGGCTGTACACGCCCCGGAGTCTCAGGAGTGCCGGCCTCAGGCCCTGGGGCTCCCTCCCATGCCCAGTGGCAGCACTTAGCTCTGTGCCGGTGAGAAGACGTCGAAGACTAGATTAGGTGCCGGACGCGGCTTTTCATTTGCTTTCCGCAGTTGGCTTGCTCCTTCTCATTCGAAGTTTTATTGAAGTTGTTGCCATCTTTGGCTTGTGGTTCTTTGACTTTTCGCTCTCCCACCTCGATTTCTCTTTTGCAAGGCCTTGCGAGGGAGGGGGACAGCCGAGCGCCCTCGCGAGTGTTCCTATCCTAGTCATTCAAGGGTTTCGCGACCTGGGTCCATTACAGGAGCACCCCTCCAGTCCGTGCCCCATGGGCACCGCGACACGAACACAGGGCCTGGGTCGGTCGCCCCCCACGGCTGGGGTCGGGGACTACCCACGCACGGGCACGTAGCCGGAAGGCACGATAGCGGAAGCAAATGATGATTAACGACAATAGCCCAAACACGCCCCCGCGGGGCTCCACACTACTGTCTTTTTGCGCAGGAAAAAGGAAAAGAAAGAACAAATCAGGCGCAGCTCGCCTCACACCGGCCTGCAGGGAGGACTCGAGCCACCCATGGGGCTCAGGCAGACTCCCTCTCACGCTTCACCGGGGCGCGACGGCGGGCAGACACGCCACCACCTCCCAAGCAGATACGATGGCGTGGAGGCTGACCGCGGCCACCGCTGGAGGAGTCGCCGCTTGAAGAAGAACCGGAGAAGCTTGAGGAACCTTGAGCGCCGCCAGTCACCCGAGCGCTGTCCTCTCCATCGTCGTCGGAGGTGGGTTCCCGGCCGCGGTCGTCGTCCTCAGGGCAGCACCCCGCGCGGCAACCATCCTCCCCAAACACCCTCACATAGAGGGTGGCATCGCCGTCAAACTTGGAGTGCAGGGTGCACAGACGCCTCAGGCCGCGCGCGCGGGCAAACGTCTGCCAACCGCGGGCCAAGGCCAGGCTCCCAGCTACGGAGACCTCCAGTGAAGCCCATGAGGCCCGGCTGCAGCAACCGTCAGCCTGGAGCCAGAGGCCGCCCGGGGCGCCGGCCGGGAGCTCGCCGAGGAGGAAGCGAGGAAGTGGAAGCCGGGTGCTAGTCAGCTCCGCCGACCACACAACGAACTCCGGCAGCACCTCTGCAGCGCGAAAGCGCGGCCTAGGGGGACGCGCGACCGAAGCGCACCCCCCGGCCGCAGCAGTCCAACCGTCACCATGCTGGGAATCGTCTCTGCGGCTGCGGGGAGCTGTCGTGGAGGCCACAGGATGCTTGCGAGGGCGCCCTAGGCCGCGCTTGGGCGGGGAAGAGGCAGGCTCTACCCGGCGAGCCTTCCCCTTCTCTGCGGCCGAGAACCTCCTCGACAGGGCCATGAAGAAGAAGGAGAAGCAAGGGAGAATGAACTGGAAGGGTGCGCGCCAATCCGTACTTATAGCCGGCGAAGGCCAACCGCCGACCTCCACGATCGCAGGTAATCATGACCCGCTTTGCATGCAGGGACTTGTCCAATCCGTGCAGTTGCCGAGGCGCCATGGGGAAGTGGAGGCGCCCACGTCCAGTCAAGCGCCACGCGGCACCCAAGGCCGCAGGCTGTTAGGGCCCGCGGCGCTTCGCTCTTGCCCTTCCGCCTCCCTGCACGGCCAAGTCCGTGCACGCCTTGGGCCCGGGGGCTACTGTCGGCGTTCTGGGAACGGGGGTCCCCAGACTTGCCTGCCTGCGGCCTGCGGCGTGGCTTAAAAAGGGGTCCCAGCACGGCCCATCTTCATCAACACAGACCCAAGACCCTCACAAGGGGCCAAGCCTCGCGGGGCGGACAACGCGGAGCTTCCTCAAGCACGGCCTCATCAGGCTGGCTCGTGAGGAGGCGGAGAGATCAAGGAGGGGTACCTCACGAGGTGCCCATGACGCAAGCCATGACGACCAAGGGCGCCAGGCGGGTGCCAGCCCGCGCAGTGTCCTCCTTTCCTCTTTGGTGCAAAGGGGGCAAGCGTAGCCGCGGAGTACCGAGGCATCAGGCAAAGGTTGCCATTTCGGTGCAACGAGACCAAGACCAGGAAGACTGCAAGACGGAGGTCATCGTGGAGCCCAAGACGGCGTCACCACCAGAGCTTTGTGCAGGCGAAGACTAATTTTGTCAGGGTAGCGAGTACTAGCTGTCCCCCTTCAAATTAGCCCGCCATTGTTGGCTCCCTTCCCGCTCGATATTTGGGAAGAGGACCAGGGCCTCTATAAATAGGACCAGCCACCCACAGAAGAGAGGGGTTCGGAGGGGTTAAGAAGAGAGGGGTTCGATCAGAGAGAGAGAGAGAGAGAGAAGAGAGAAGGGTGGCTGAACTCCTCCCAGCAGTTCATCGCCCCAGCCAAGAACAGACCCTCGCGAGGCTGTTCTTCCTTGTATCATTCATCATCATCAGCCCAAGAGGCAATCCACTACGCCACACACTGGAGTAGGGTATTACACCACAACGGTGGACCGAACTAGTATAAACCATGTATCTCTTGTGTTGTTCTTTCCATAGCTTAGATCTTAGCAAGGCGGAGGGGTGCAGGTAGGTAGGAAGCGAAATCTCCGCGCGCACCCCAGTGTTCGAACCTCAAGGGTCTGCCGAAACCCGAAATCCGACAGTGTGAATTTGGAAAATAGATGAGTCAAAAGTTATGCACAGAATTCTGAACTGAATTAGTACATGTCAAATGTTGACCAGATCTAAACGGTAACTAAACTGAATGACAGTTGTTTTTTTATGGGCTGGATGGCAGCTGTTACCCATGACTGAACCTAAACATGAACTAATAACTAACCACTGAACACTTGACAAAAAATGACACCTCGTAGTGTTCTGACTTTGATATACTAAAACAATGTACTTAATAAATCGAAACAAGATTAGCTATTCACATTCTGATGTAGTACCTGGTTCCCGCCATCAGATCAGTGACGAACTTCTTGGAATAAAATCAAACTGTGAACTCCCATGGAACCGAAATAGCGCCGGCTGAATCATACATCAGGCCAGGACCGTTGAGAAATCGGTGTTGCAGGTAGAAACCGACTGAATCATAGCGACGCACGGAGAGGTAGCTGCGAAATCAGTGTGACACATAAAACCGGTGACGACCGGGAAGACAGGGCGCTGAGAGCAGGAGGGGAGGGGAGAAGCTCGCCGTACAGGTCTTGCAGCCAGTGAGCGACGACCTGGGGTTTCTCCCTCGCGGACCACCGCTTGCTGGTGGCGCTGTGATGTACTGGGATCTCCCGATCGCCATCGGTGTAGGTAGGAGCGAGTAGGTGAGGTTTCCGTGGGGAAGGGGAAGAATGAAGGAAGAAAGGGGATGGAAGAGAAAGTGAGCAATGAATCAATTCATCATAGATGTCGTTTACAAACACACACCTCCAGGTTATATCCTCCTGGCCACTTACGGGCTCTCACACTCCAAGGCCCAACGACACGGCCCAACACTTGCTATAACCCCTGGGCTAGGCCCAAACACACTCCCTCTACTACTCTCTATTTCCTCCTGACGGCATGCCCACAGTAGTTGAAGCCACGGTGCTGACAGGTGCTCCTCCTGAAGAACCAGCTTGTCCCCAAGCTGGTGCCGCTGGATAATGCAGACGCAAGGCATCATAATATTCCCAAGTTATCGCTGATGCTGGCAAGGCAGACCATTGCACCAAAATCTGCAAGTGGGCATTGTTGCCCTTTTTAACCAATCACCTATCGAGAATTTCTTCAGGTTGCAGGTCTGAGCCAGACAAATCCACCTGAGTTGGTATTGTATGGAAGACTGGGGGTGTGGTCAGGTACATGCTCTTTCAGTTGAGAGACATGGAATACTGGGTGAATCAGAGCTTCATCGGGTAGCTGTAATTTGCATGCAGCTGGTCCAATTCTTTCCAAGATTTCAAAAGGACCAAAGAACTTGAGGGCCAATTTTGGACAAGGCTTGTTGGCCACTGAATGTTGAGCATAGGGTCGTAACTTGAGGTACACTGTCGGTGTCAAAACCGGCGGATCTCGGGTAGGGGGTCCCAAACTGTGCGTCTAGGCGGATGGTAACAGGAGGCAGGGGACATGAAGTTTTACCCAGGTTCGGGCCCTCTTGATGGAGGTAAAACCCTACGTCCTGCTTGATTAATATTGATGATATGGGTAGTACAAGAGTAGATCTACCACGAGATCAGAGAGGCTAAACCCTAGAAGCTAGCCTATGGTATGATTGTATGTTGTCCTACGGACTAAAACCCTCCGGTTTATATAGACACCAGAGAGGGCTAGGGTTACACAAGGTCGGTTACAAAGGAGGAGATATACATATCCGTATTGCCTAGCTTGCCTTCCACGCCAAGTAGAGTCCCATCCAGACACGAGACGAAGTCTTCAATCTTGTATCTTCATAGTCTAACAGTCCGGCCGAAAGATATAGTCCGACTGTCCGGAGACCCCCTAATTCAGGACTCCGTCAGTAGCCCCTGAACTAGGCTTTCAATGACGATGAGTCCGGCGCACAGTATTGTTTTCGGCATTGCAAGGCGGGTTCCTCCTCCGAATACACCACAGAAGAATTTGGATACAAGGATAGTGTCCGACCCTGCAAAATAAGTTCCACATACCACCTTAGAGAGAATAATATTTCCACAAATCTAATTTGCTGACTTGTTTTGGCAACACGGCCTTATGCCATGGCCCGGTGATTATTCGAACCGTTTCCTCTAACTAGCCCCGCACATAACGCGAGGCAATTTTTTGACACGTCATGTCAAAGCAGAGATCGTGTTCCCCTAATTACGGGATTCTCATCAATACAGTCGTGGGTAACACAACCGTGTCTAGGACTCCTAGATTATAGGCAAGTCCCAAACAGCTACGGAGAGGATGCTTGATATTCACCCTCTTTATAAAGGGACAAGGCTTTTACTTTTTTCCCTCCCGTGCTCAATCGAATCCTTCCCCCGCCTCAAGCTCTAACACCCAAAGCCCAGGTCAGGTGCTCCGGACCTTCAATCATGTCCGGATCTAGCCTTCAAGGCCGATGGATGCCCTCCTCCGTTACGGAAGAAGACATCAAGAACTTGAGGGAGGCCAGATACCTGACCGCCGAGGTTTCGCATCAGCTGCCTGCCCGAGGGCAGGTTGTCCCTACTCCTGAACCCAACGAAGACGTCGTGTTCATCTCCCACTTCCTCCGAGGTCTAGGCCTCACTCTGGATCCCTTCGTTAGGGGGGTGATGTTTTATTACGGGCTAGATTTCCGCGATCTAGTCCCGGACTCCTTTCTCCATATCTCGGCATTTATTGTCGTATGTGAGGCCTTCCTCTGCATTACCCCTCACTTTGGCATGTGGCTCAAGACCTTTGATGTGAAGCCGAAGATGGTCGAGGGACAGCATGTAGCATGCGGAGGCGCATTAATAAGCAAGATCGCTCGAGCTCCATGCCCAAAGGGTTCCATTCCAGAGGTGTCCGGATTATGGCAACGGGAGTGGTTTTACATCACAGCTCCCAGAAGTGCCAAGTGGGCGGTGATACGTCTCCAACGTATCTATAATTTTTATTGCTCCATGCTATATTATCTACTGTTTTGGGCAATATTGGGCTTTATTTTCCACCTTTATATTATTTTTGGGACTAACCTATTAACCAGAGGCCCAGCCCAGATTTGCTGTTTTATGCCTATTTCAGTGTTTCGAGGAAAAGGAATATCAAACGGAGTCAAAACAGAACGAAATCAACTGGAGAAGTTATTTTTGGAAGGAAACCTATCGGATAGACTTGGACCCTATGTCAGAAGATGAAGGAGGTGCTCACGAGGGTAGGGGCGCGCCCCCCTGCCTCGTGGCCCCCCCTTCGGTCCATCGACGTACCCCTTGTACCCATATATACCTACGTATTGTAAAACTTCCAGAACGCACAATAGATCGGGAGTTCCGCCGCCAGAAGCCTCCGTAGCCACCGAAAGCCAATCTAGACCCGTTCCGGCACCCTGCCGAGGGGGAAATCTTTCTCTGGTGGCCATCTTCATCATCCCGGTGCTCTCCATGATGAGGAGGGAGTAGTTCTCCCTCGGGGCTGAGGGTATGTACCAGTAGCTATGTGTTTGATCTCTCTCTCTCTCTCTCGTGTTCTTGATTTGGCACGATCTTGATGTATCGCGAGCTTTGCTATTATATTTGGATCTTATGTTTCTCCTCCCCCTCTACTCTCTTGTAATGAATTGAGTTTTCCCTTTGAGGTTATCTTATCGGATCGAGTATTTAAAGATTTGAGAACACTTGATGTATGTATTGTCATGCGTATTTGTGGTGACAATGGGATATCACGTGATTCACTTGATGTATGTTTTGGTGATCAACTTGCGGGTTCCGCCCATGAACCTATGCATAGGGGTTGGCACAGGTTTTCGTCGTGATTCTTCGGTAGGAACTTTGGGGCACTCTTTGAGGTCCTATGTGTTGGTTGAATAGATGAATCTGAGATTGTGTGATGCATATCGTATATATAATCATACCCACGGATACTTGAGGTGACATTGGAGTATCTAGGTGACATTAGGGTTTTGGTTGATTTGTGTCTTAAGGTGTTATTCTAGTACGAACTCTAGGGCTGTTTGTGACACCTATAGGAATAGCCCAACGGATTGATTGGAAAGAATAACTTTGAGGTGGTTTCGTACCCTACCATAATCTCTTCGTTCGTTCGCCGCTATTAGTGACTTTGGAGTGACTCTTTGTTGCATGTTGAGGGATAGTTATGTGATCCAATTATGTTAGTATTGTTGAGGGAACTTGCACTAGCGAAAGTATGAACCCTAGGCCGTGTTTCAACGCATTGCAATACCGTTTACGCTCACTTTTATCATTAGTTACCTTGATGTTTTTATTATTTCAGATTACAAATACCTTTATCTACTATCCATATACCACTTGTATCACCATCTCTTCGCCGAACTAGTGCACCTATACAATTTACCATTGTATTGGGTGTGTTGGGGACACAAGAGACTCTTTGTTATTTGGTTGCAGGGTTGCTTGAGAGAGACCATCTTCATCCTACGCCTCCTACGGATTAATAAACCTTAGGTCATCCACTTGAGGAAAATTTGCTACTGTCCTACAAACCTCTGCACTTGGAGGCCCAACAACGTCTACAAGAAGAAGGTTGTGTAGTAGACATCAAGCTCTTTTCTAGCGCCGTTGCCGGGAAGGTGAGTGCTTGAAGGTATATCTTCAGATCTTGCAATCGAGTCTTTTAATTTCTTGTTTTATCACTAGTTTAGTTTATAAAAGAAAATTGCAAAAAAATGGAATTAAGTTTGCCTCATATGCTTCATCTTTTTAATATCTTTCGTGAGGTTGATGGATAGGATAATTGTGCTCAAGTGCTAGAATAAGAAATCTATAAAATGTTTGGCACTAAATATTTGAATGATGAGCATGATTGCAATGTTGTTAGTATGAATTCCTCGAATATCCATGATGCTAATGATATGCAAAGCCACAAGCTTGGGGAAGCTATGTTTGATGAAGATGATATTTTTTGTCCCCCAAGTTTTGATGAGCAAATTTATTATGATGAAAGCATGCCTCCTATCTATGATGATTATTGTGATGACACGTATGCTTTAAAGAATAATGATAACCATGAAACTTGTCATCTTGATCTTAATTTTCAATCACATGATAGTTATTTTGTTGAGTTTGCTCCCACTATTATTCATGAGAAGAATTTTGTTTGTGTGGAGAGTAGTAAATTTTCTATGCTTGTAGATCATGAAAAGAATGCTTTAGGTGCTGGTTATATTGTTGAATTAATTCATGATACTACTGAAAATTATTATGAGGGAGGAATATATGCTTGTAGGAATTGCAATAATACCAAGTTTCCTCTCTATGTGCTTAAATTTTTGAAGTTATGCTTGTTTTGCCTTCCTATGCTAGTTGATTATTGTTCCCATAAGTTGTTTGCTCAAAAACTCCCTATGCATAGGAAGTATGTTAGACTTAAATGTGCTAGTCCTATTCTTCATGATGCTCTCTTTATGTTTCAATTCTTATCTTTTATGTGAGCATCGTTGAAATCATCATGCCTAGCTAGGGGCATTAAACGATAGCGCTTATTGGGAGGCAACCCAATTTTATTCTTGTTCTTTGCTTTTTGATCCTGTTAAGTAATAAATAATTCATCTAGCCTCTGTTTAGATGTGGTTTTATGCTTTTAATTAGTGTTTTTGCCAAGTAGAACCTTTGGGAAGACTTGGGGAAAGTCTTGTTGATCATGCTGTAAAAAACAGAAACTTTAGCGCTCACGAGAATTGCTGCCATTTTTTGTTAGAGAGTGCTATTTAGTTAATTCTTTTTGCAGATGATTAATAGATAAATTCCTCAGGTCCAGAAATTCATTTTATAATTTTTTGGGGTTCCGGAAGTACACGGTTTATCCAGATTACTACAGACTGTTCTGTTTTTGATAGATTGTATTTTCGATGTGTTGTTTGCTTATTTTGATGAATCTATGAGTAGTATCGGAGGGTATGAACCATAGATAAGTCGGAATACAGTAGGTTTAACACCAATATAAATTAAGAATGAGTTCATTACAGTACCTTGAAGTGGTGATTTATTTTCTTATACTAACGGAGCTCACAAGTTTTCTACTTTAAGTTTTGTGTTGTGAAGTTTTCAAGTTTTGGGTAAAGATTCGATGGACTATGGAATAAAGAGTGGCAAGAGCCTAAGCTTGGGGATGCCCAAGGCACCCCAAGGTAATATTCAAGGATAGCCAAGAGCCTAAGCTTGGGATGCCCCTGAAGGCATCCCCTCTTTCGTCTTCGTTCATCGGTAACTTTACTTGGAGCTATATTTTTATTCGCCACATGATATGTGTTTTGCTTGGAGCATCAATTTATTTTGTTAGGGCTTGCTTGCTGTTATTTAGAACAATGTTTTGCATCTTTTATTTCAATAAAAGTGGCATTGATAGCCTTTACAATTCCTATTTGAGAAGTCCGCATGTTGCTGTTTGAAAACAGAAAGTTTACCGCTGTTGCAATAATTCCCTAGAAAAGTCAGAATGTGATAAAATGTTGAAACCTTTTGAATATTAAGCTCTGATAAATTTAATACAGTGGTAATTTTATTTCATAATTTTTGGAGCTAGGGAATTATGGATGTTGCAGCATTCTTTACAGACTATCCTGTGTTTAGGCAGATTGCTGTTATGTTTGCATTGTTTGCATATGTCTGTTTTTTTAATGATTCTATTTGAGGGATAGGACTATTAAATATGCAGAGGCATTTAGTATTCAATGTTGAATAATAATCTTAGTGATTTGCTACAGTAGAGTATGATAAGGTTTTTGCAATGGTTTATACTAACTTATCTCACGAGTCCTTGTTGAGTTTTGTGTGGATGAAGCTTTTGAGATTTAGGGAGATCGTGATATGAGAGGAATTAAGGAGACACAAAAGCTCAAGCTTGGGGATTCCCAAGGAATCCCAATATAATATTTCAAGAAGTCTCAAGCATCTAAGCTTGGGGATGTCCCGGTTGGCATCCCACCTTTCTTCTTCAACAGTTATCGGTTAGTATCAGTTGATCCTAAGTTTTTGCTTCTTCACATGATGTTTGCTATTCTTAGATGTCATTTTATTTTGCTTTGCTTGCTGTTTGAATAGAGTACCAAGATCTGAAATTATTAAATGTTCTAGAGTCTTCACATAGTTGCATAATTATTCGACTACTCATTGATCTTCACTTATATCTTTCGGAGTAGTTTGTCATTTGCTCTAGTGCTTCACTTATATCTTTTAGAGCATTGTCGTAGTTTTATTTTGAATAAATAGATGAACTCTCATGCTTCACTTATATTATTTTGATATTATTTAAATAGCATGGTAATTTTCTTAAATAATCCTAATATGCTAGGCATCCAAGAATAGTAAAAACTTTCATAAAGAGTATTAAATACTAATAGAAGTTTGATGCTTGATGATTGTTTTGAGATATGGAGATGGTGATATTAGAGTCATGCTAGTTGAGTAGTTGTGAATTTGAGAAATACTTGTGTTGAAGTTTGTGATTCCCGTAGCATGCACGTATGGTGAACCGTTATGTGATGAAGTCGGAGCATGATTTATTTATTGATTGCCTTCCTTATGAGTGGCGGTCGGGGACGAGCGATGGTCTTTTCCTCCCAATCTATCCCCCTAGGAGCATGCGCGTAGTACTTTGTTTCGATAACTAATAGATTTTTGCAATAAGTATGTGAGTTCTTTATGACTAATGTTGAGTCCATGGATTATACGCACTCTCACCCTTCCACCATTGCTAGCCTCTCTAGTACCGCGCAACTTTCGCCGGTACCATGAACCCACCATATACCTTCCTCAAAACAGCCACCATACCTACCTATTATTGCATTTCCATAGCCATTCCGAGATATATTGCCATGCAACTTTCCACCGTTCCGTTTATGACACACTCCATCATTGTCATATTGCTTAGCATGATCATGTAGTTGACGTCGTATTTGTGGCAAAGCCACCATTCATAATTATTTCATACATGTCACTCATGAGTCATTGCATATCCCGGTACATCGCCGGAGGCATTCATATAGAGTCATATCTCGTTCTAAGTATCGAGTTGTAATTCTTGAGTTGTAAGTAAATAAAAGTGTGATGATCATCATTATTAGAGCATTGTCCCAGTGAGGAAAGGATGATGGAGACTATGATTCCCCCACAAGTCGGGATGAGACTCCGTCCGAAAATAAATAAATAAACAAATAAAAGAGGCCAAAGAAGCCCAAATAAAAAAAGAGAAAAGAGGCCATAAGAACAGAGAAGGCCCAAATAAAAAAATAAAAAAATAAAAAAATGAGAGAAAGAGAGAGAAGGGACAATATTACTATCCTTTTACCACACTTGTGCTTCAAAGTAGCACCATGATCTTCATGATAGAGAGTCTCCTATGTTATCACTTTCCTATACTGGTGGGAATCTTCCATTATAGAACTTGGCTTGTATATTCCAATGATGGGCTTCCTCAAAATGCCCTAGGTCTTCATGAGCAAGCAAGTTGGATGCACACCCACTAGTTTCTTTTTGAGCTTTCATACACTTATAGCTCTAGTGCATCCGTTGCATGGCAATCCCTACTCACTCACATTGATATATATTGATGGGCATCTCCATAGCCCGTTGATACGCCTAGTTGATGTAAGACTATCTTCCCCCTTTTTGTCTTCTCCACAACCACCACTATTCCACCTATAGTGCTATATCCATGGCTCACGCTCATGTATTGCTTGAAGATTGAAAAAGTTTGAGAACATCAAAAGTATGAAACAATTTCTTGGCTTGTCATCGGGGTTGTGCATGATTTAAATATTTTGTGTGGTGAAGATAGAGCATAGCCAGACTATATGATTTTGTAGGGATAGCTTTCTTTGGCCATGTTATTTTGAGAAAACATAATTGCTTAGTTAGTATGCTTGAAGTATTATTGTTTTTATGTCAATATTAAACTTTTGTCTTGAATCTTATGGATCTGAATATTCATGCCACAATTAAGAAGAATTACATCGAAATTATGCCAAGTAGCACTTCGCATCAAAAATTCTGTTTTTATCATTTACCTACTCGAGGACGAGCAGGAATTAAGCTTGGGGATGCTGATACGTCTCCAACGTATCTATAATTTTTGATTGCTCCATGCTATATTATCTACTGTTTTGGGCAATATTGGGCTTTATTTTCCACTTTTATATTATTTTTGGGACTAACCTATTAACCGGAGGCCCAGCCCGGATTTGTTGTTTTATGCCTATTTTAGTGTTTCGAGGAAAAGGAATATCAAACGGAGTCAAAACGGAACGAAATCAACTGGAGAAGTTATTTTTGGAAGGAAACCTACCGGATAGACTTGGACCCTACGTCAGAAGATGAAGGAGGTGCTCACGAGGGTAGGGGCGCGCCCCCCTGCCTCGTGGCCCCCCATTCGGTCCACCGACGTACCCCTTGTACCCATATATACCTACGTATCGTAAAACTTCCAAAACGCACAATAGATCAGGAGTTCCACCGCCAGAAGCCTCTGTAGCCACCGAAAGCCAATCTAGACCCGTTCCGGCACCCTGCCGAGGGGGCAATCTTTCTTTGGTGGCCATCTTCATCATCCCGGTGCTCTCCATGACGAGGAGGGAGTAGTTCTCCCTCGGGGCTGAGGGTATGTACCAGTAGCTATGTGTTTGATCTCTCTCTCTCTCTCGTGTTCTTGATTTGGCACGATCTTGATGTATCACGAGCTTTGCTATTATATTTGGATCTTATGTTTCTCCTCCCCCTCTACTCTCTTGTAATGAATTGAGTTTCCCCTTTGAGGTTATCTTATCGGATCGAGTATTTAAAATTTGAGAACACTTGATGTATGTCTTGCCGTGCGTATCTGTGGTGACAATGGGATATCACGTGATTCACTTGATGTATGTTTTGGTGATCAACTTGCGGGTTCCGCCCATGAACCTATGCATAGGGGTTGGCACACGTTTTCGTCGTGATTCTCCGGTAGGAACTTTGGGGCACTCTTTGAGGTCCTATGTGTTGGTTGAATAGATGAATCTGAGATTGTGTGATGCATATCGTATATATAATCATACCCACGGATACTTGAGGTGACATTGGAGTATCTAGGTGACATTAGGGTTTTGGTTGATTTGTGTCTTAAGGTGTTATTCTAGTACGAACTCTAGGGCTGTTTGTGACACCTATAGGAATAGCCCAACGGATTGATTGGAAAGAATAACTTTGAGGTGGTTTCGTACCCTACCATAATCTCTTTGTTCGTTCTCCCCTATTAGTGACTTTGGAGTGACTCTTTGTTGCATGTTGAGGGATAGTTATGTGATCCAATTATGTTAGTATTGTTGAGGGAACTTGCACTAGCGAAAGTATGAACCCTAGGCCGTGTTTCAACGCATTGCAATACCGTTTACGCTCACTTTTATCATTAGTTACCTTGCTGTTTTTATTATTTCAGATTACAAATACCTTTATCTACTATCCATATACCACTTGTATCACCATCTCTTCGCCGAACTAGTGCACCTATACAATTTACCATTGTATTGGGTGTTTTGGGGACACAAGAGACTCTTTGTTATTTGGTTGCAGGGTTGCTTGAGAGAGACCATCTTCATCCTACGCCTCCTATGGATTAATAAACCTTAGGTCGTCCACTTGAGGGAAATTTGCTACTGTCCTACAAACCTCTGGACTTGGAGGCCCAACAACGTCTACAAGAAGAAGGTTGTGTAGTAGACATCAAGCTCTTTTCTGGCGCCGTTGCCGGGAAGGTGAGAGCTTGAAGGTATATCTTCAGATCTTGCAATCGAGTCTTTTAGTTTCTTGTTTTATCACTAGTTTAGTTTATAAAAGAAAATTACAGAAAAATGGAATTAAGTTTGCCTCATACGCTTCATCTTTTTAATATCTTTCGTGAGTATGATGGAAAGGATAATTGTGCTCAAGTGCTAGAATAAGAAATCTATAAAATGTTTGGCACTAAATATTTGAATGATGAGCATAATTGCAATGTTGTTAGTATGAATTCCTCGAATATCCATGATGCTAATGATATGCAAAGCCACAAGCTTGGGGAAGCTATGTTTGATGAAGATGATATTTTTTGTCCCCCAAGTTTTGATGAGCAAATTTATTATGATGAAAGCATGCCTCCTATCTATGATGATTATTGTGATGACACGTATGCTTTAAAGAATAATGGTAACCATGAAACTTGTCATCTTGATCTTAATTTTCAATCACATGATAGTTATTTTGTTGAGTTTGCTCCCACTATTATTCATGAGAAGAATTTTGTTTGTGTGGAGAGTAGTAAATTTTCTATGCTTGTAGATCATGAAAAGAATGCTTTAGGTGCTGGTTATATTGTTGAATTAATTCATAATACTACTGAAAATTATTATGAGGGAGGAATATATGCTTGTAGGAATTGCAATAATATCAAGTTTCCTCTCTATGTGCTTAAAATTTTGAAGTTATGCTTGTTTTGCCTTCCTATGCTAGTTGATTATTGTTCCCATAAGTTGTTTGCTCAAAAAATCCCTATGCATAGGAAGTATGTTAGACTTAAATGTGCTAGTCCTATTCTTCATGATGCTCTCTTTATGTTTCAATTCTTATCTTTTATGTGAGCATCGTTGAAATCATCATGCCTAGCTAGGGGCATTAAACGATAGCGCTTGTTGGGAGGCAACCCAATTTTATTCTTGTTCTTTGCTTTTTGATCCTGTTAAGTAATAAATAATTCATCTAGCCTCTGTTTAGATGTGGTTTTATGATTTTAATTAGTGTTTGTGCCAAGTAGAACCTTTGGGAAGACTTGGGGAAAGTCTTGTTGATCATGCTGTAAAAAACAGAAACTTTAGCGCTCACGAGAATTGCTGCCATTTTTTGTTAGAGAGTGCTATTTAGTTAATTCTTTTTGCAGATGATTAATAGATAAATTCCTCAGGTCCAGAAATTCATTTTATAATTTTTTGGGGTTCCATAAGTACACGGTTTATCAAGATTACTACAGACTGTTCTGTTTTTGATAGATTGTATTTTCGATGTGTTGTTTGCTTATTTTGATGAATCTATGAGTAGTATCGGAGGGTATGAACCATAGATAAGTCAGAATACAGTAGGTTTAACACCAATATAAATTAAGAATGAGTTCATTACAGTATCTTGAAGTGGTGATTTATTTTCTTATACTAACGGACCTCCCAAGTTTTCTACTTTAAGTTTTGTGTTGTGAAGTTTTCAAGTTTTGGGTAAAGATTCGATGGACTATGGAATAAAGAGTGGCCAGAGCCTAAGCTTGGGGATGCCCAAGGCACCCCAAGGTAATATTCAAGGATAGCCAAGAGCCTAAGCTTGGGATGCCCCGGAAGGCATCCCCTCTTTCGTCTTTGTTCATCGGTAACTTTACTTGGAGCTATATTTTTATTCGCCACATGATATGTGTTTTGCTTGGAGCATCAATTTATTTTGTTAGGGCTTGCTTGCTGTTATTTATAACAATGTTTTGCATCTTTTATTTCAATAAAAGTGGCATTGATAGCCTTTACTATTCCTATTTGAGAAGTCCGCATGTTGCTGTTTGAAAACAGAAAGTTTACCGCTGTTGCAATAATTCCCTAGAAAAGTCAGAATGTGATAAAATGTTGAAACCTTTTTAATATTAAGCTCTGACAAATTTAATACAGTGGTAATTTTATTTCATAATTTTTGGAGCTAGGGAATTATGGATGTTGCAGCATTCTTTACAGACTATCCTGTGTTTAGGCAGATTGCTGTTATGTTTGCATTGTTTGCATATGTCTGTTTTTTTAATGATTCTATTTGAGGGATAGGACTATTAAATATGCAGAGGCATTTAGTATTCAATGTTGAATAATAATCTTAGTGATTTGCTACAGTAGAGTATGATAAGGTTTTTGCAATGGTTTATACTAACTTATCTCACGAGTCCTTGTTGAGTTTTGTGTGGATGAAGCTTTTGAGATTTCGGGAGACCGTGATATGAGAGGAATTAAGGAGACACAAAAGCTCAAGCTTGGGGATTACCAAGGAATCCCAAGATAATATTTCAAGAAGTCTCAAGCATCTAAGCTTGGGGATGTCCCGGTTGGCATCCCACCTTTCTTCTTCAACAATTATCGGTTAGTATCAGTTGATCCTAAGTTTTTGCTTCTTCACATGATGTTTGCTATTCTTAGATGTCATTTTATTTTGCTTTGCTTGCTGTTTGAATAGAGTACCAAGATCTGAAATTATTAAATGTTCTAGAGTCTTCACATAGTTGCATAATTATTCGACTACTCATTGATCTTCACTTATATCTTTCGGAGTAGTTTGTCATTTGCTCTAGTGCTTCACTTATATCTTTTAGAGCATTGTCGTAGTTTTATTTTGAAGAAATAGATGAACTCTCATGCTTCACTTATATTATTTTGATATTATTTAAATAGCATGGTAATTTTCTTAAATAATCCTAATATGCTAGGCATCCAAGAATAGTAAAAACTTTCATATAGAGTATTGAATACTAAGAGAAGTTTGATGCTTGATGATTGTTTTGAGATATGGAGATGGTGATATTAGAGTCATGTTAGTTGAGTAGTTGTGAATTTGAGAAATACTTGTGTTGAAGTTTGTGATTCCCGTAGCATGCACGTATGGTGAACCGTTATGTGATGAAGTCTGAGCATGATTTATTTATTGATTGCCTTCCTTATGAGTGGCGGTCGGGGACGGGCGATGGTCTTTTCCTCCCAATCTATCCCCCTAGGAGCATGTGCGTAGTACTTTGTTTCGATAACTAATAGATTTTTGCAATAAGTATGTGAGTTCTTTATGACTAATGTTGAGTCCATGGATTATACGCACTCTCACCCTTCCACCATTGCTAGCCTCTCTAGTACCACGCAACTTTCGCCGGTACCATGAACCCACCATATACCTTCCTCAAAACAGCCACCATACCTACCTATTATTGCATTTCCATAGCCATTCCGAGATATATTGCCATGCAACTTTCCACCGTTCCGTTTATGACACACTCCATCATTGTCATATTGCTTAGCATGATCATGTAGTTGACGTCGTATTTGTGGCAAAGCCACCATTCATAATTATTTCATACATGTCACTCATGAGTCATTGCATATCCCGGTACACCGCCGGAGGCATTCATATAGAGTCATATCTCGTTCTAAGTATCGAGTTGTAATTCTTGAGTTGTAAGTAAATAAAAGTGTGATGATCATCATTATTAGAGCATTGTCCCAGTGAGGAAAGGATGATGGAGACTATGATTCCCCCACAAGTCGGGATGAGACTCCGGCCGAAAATAAATAAATAAACAAATAAAAGAGGCCAAAGAAGCCCAAATAAAAAAATAGAAAAGAGGCCATAAAAAAGAGAAGGCCCAAATAAAATAATAAAATAATAAAAAAATGAGAGGAAGAGAGAGAAGGGACAATGTTACTATCCTTTTACCACACTTGTGCTTCAAAGTAGCACCATGATCTTCATGATAGAGAGTCTCCTATGTTATCACTTTCCTATACTGGTGGGAATCTTCCATTATAGAACTTGGCTTGTATATTCCAATGATGGGCTTCCTCAAAATGCCCTAGGTCTTCATGAGCAAGCAAGTTGGATGCACACCCACTAGTTTCTTTTTGAGCTTTCATACACTTATAGCTCTAGTGCATCCGTTGCATGGCAATCCCTACTCACTCACATTGATATATATTGGTGGGCATCTCCATAGCCCGTTGATATGCCTAGTTGATGTAAGACTATCTTCCCCCTTTTGTCTTCTCCACAACCACCACTATTCCACCTATAGTGCTATATCCATGGCTCACGCTCATGTATTGCGTGAAGATTGAAAAAGTTTGAGAACATCAAAAGTATGAAACAATTTCTTGGCTTGTCATTGGGGTTGTGCATGATTTAAATATTTTGTGTGGTGAAGATAGAGCATAGCCAGACTATATGATTTTGTAGGGATAGCTTTCTTTGGCCATGTTATTTTGAGAAAACATAATTTCTTAGTTAGTATGCTTGAAGTATTATTGTTTTTATGTCAATATTAAACTTTTGTCTTGAATCTTATGGATCTGAATATTCATGCCACAATTAAGAAGAATTACATTGAAATTATGCCAAGTAGCACTTCGCATCAAAAATTCTGTTTTTATCATTTACCTACTCGAGGACGAGCAGGAATTAAGCTTGGGGATGCTGATACGTCTCCAACGTATCTATAATTTTTGATTGCTCCATGCTATATTATCTACTGTTTTGGGCAATATTGGGCTTTATTTTCCACTTTTATATTATTTTTGGGACTAACCTATTAACCGGAGGCTCAGCCCGGATTTGTTGTTTTATGCCTATTTTAGTGTTTCGAGGAAAAGGAATATCAAACGGAGTCAAAACGGAACGAAATCAACTGGAGAAGTTATTTTTGGAAGGAAACCTACCGGATAGACTTGGACCCTATGTCAGAAGATGAAGGAGGTGCTCACGAGGGTAGGGGTGCGCCCCCTGCCTCGTGGCCCCCCATTCGGTCCACCGACGTACCCCTTGTACCCATATATACCTACGTATCATAAAACTTCCAAAACACACAATAGATCAGGAGTTCCACCGCCAGAAGCCTCTGTAGCCACCGAAAGCCAATCTAGACCCGTTCCGGCACCCTGCCGGAGGGGACAATCTTTCTTCGGTGGCCATCTTCATCATCGCGGTGCTCTCCATGACAACGAGGGAGTAGTTCTCCCTCGGGGCTGAGGGTATGTACCAGTAGCTATGTGTTTGATCTCTCTCTCTCTCTCGTGTTCTTAATTTGGCACGATCTTGATGTATCGCGAGCTTTGCTATTGTAGTTGGATCTTATGTTTCTCCTCCCCCTCTACTCTCTTGTATTGAATTGAGTTTCGCCTTTGAGGTTATCTTATCGGATCGAGTCTTTAAAGATTTGAGAACACTTGATGTATGTCTTGTTGTGCGTATTTGTGGTGACAATGGGATATCACGTGATTCACTTGATGTATGTTTTGGTGATCAACTTGCGGGCTCCGCCCATGAACCTATGCATAGGGGTTGGCACACATTTTCATCGTGATTCTCCGGTAGGAATTTTGGGTCACTCTTTGAGGTCCTATGTGTTGGTTGAATAGATGAATCTGAGATTGTGTGATGCATATCGTATATATAATCATACCCACGGATACTTGAGGTGACATTGGAGTATCTAGGTGACATTAGGGTTTTGGTTGATTTGTGTCTTAAGGTGTTATTCTAGTATGAACTCTAGGGATGTTTGTGACACCTATAGGAATAGCCCAACGAATTGATTGGAAAGAATAACTTTGAGGTGGTTTCGTACCCTACCATAATCTCTTCGTTCGTTCTCCGCTATTAGTGACTTTGGAGTGACTATTTGTTGCATGTTGAGGGATAGTTATGTGATCCAATTATGTTAGTATTGTTGAGGGAACTTGCACTGGCGAAAGTATGAACCCTATGCCTTGTTTCAACGCATTGCAATACTGTTTACGCTCACTTTTATCATTAGTTACCGTGTTGTTTTTATTATTTCAGATTACAAATACCTTTATCTACTATCCATATACCACTTGTATCACCATCTCTTCGCCGAACTAGTGCACCTATACAATTTACCATTGTATTGGGTGTGTTGGGGACACAAGAGAATCTTTGTTATTTGGTTGCAGGGTTGCTTGAGAGAGACCATCTTCATCCTACGCCTCCTACGGATTGATAAACCTTAGGTCATCCGCTTGAGGGAAATTTGCTACTGTCCTACAAACCTCTGCACTTGGAGGCCCAACAATGTCTACAAGAAGAAGGTTGTGTAGTAGACATCAGGCGGCTGCCCCTGCTTTTCTCTCAGGCCCTCCACCACAACTGATGTCATGGATTAGCAGAGGGCTGAGCTGGGGTCCAGCCAAGGACGTGCCTGTACTGCAAAGCCGCATTCGAAATCTCTTCGAAGGAGATTTTAGTTTGATTATGGTAATGCAAGTCTTTCTAGTTCGACGAATCCAGCCATGCAAACGCCGGCCCCTCCGCATGTGGGAGTTCAACCCAGAAGGACTGCGCGCTATTCAGAATTTCCTCGGCCTGACGCACGAGGAGATGTATAAATCCTTCTTCGAACCCTAGATAGAGTGTCCGGACACTACCGAGGACGTGGGCCTGAGCAGCAACCGCACCACCGACCAAGTAAGTTATCCTCTAGCCAAACACACCGTCTTTCATTTATCATGACGTCATTCTGAGAAATCGCTCTTTGACCAGGACTGGATAACAAAGGCGAAGATGATCCGGTGTTCGGCCCCCCTTCCGGAAGGCTTGGAGAATCCGGTGCTGGAAAAGATGCTCAAGCTAGCACCTTGCCCGGAGCCCTCACAGGAAGATAAAGGGGGAATAAAGGGGGCAAAAGCGGGCCTCCACCGCTACCCATTCCGACCAAGGGAACGAGCGCCCCCGTGAGGGAGGATAACCCAGGGGAGGAATCTGGTATTCTCTCACCCTGGGGAAGGAAGAGGACTACCCCTGAAGATCCGGAAACCACGGTTTCCAAACGGGAGAAGAAGTCTCCACCAGAGGGTCCTTCCTTGGAGGGTGCTCTTGCCGCACAAAGTCTGTGCGGGGATCTGCCCTCTAATGAGTTGTAAGTAATCAAAAAGTACTTTAATAGTGAAGACATACTACTTCACTTCTGAGGAAAATAACCGAAGCATTTATCTTGCAGTTCGGATCTTAGCCCTTCTCAGCAGAGCTCGTCTTCGGGGGATCTTCTTCCGGAGATGATGGAGAGCGAGACGCCTCCCCCGGACTCCCCCGCTCAAGAAGCGGGCGACCTTGAAGTGTCATCACGGAGGGCCTCTCCGGATCCGGTGAGGCCAGGAGATAATCCTATAGTCACCCGAAGTCCTCAGCGTCCGGCTCTTGAAGAGAGCAAACAAAAGAGTCCGGCACCGTCTGGTATGCGATCGGACGTACTGAGGGAGCTGTTGGAGCGAGCGGCCATCTCAAAAGAACACCGTACGTTAATGGGTACGGTGATGGAAAGAATTTTGTCCGCCGAAAGCGGATTGCATGAAGCCTTTATGAATCTACTGACAGGCTTTGAGGTACGTGATACTTTTTGATAGTACCGCACATTTTTAGGTGTGCCCTGTGTAGATAGTAGCCCCTGAGACTCTGGTTGTCGTCGAGAACGGCGGCGAACATAGGATCATAGTCCCAGGTAGTAACCAAACCGCCTTTATGTGCAGGTGGTGGAAGCTCCGGTGGCTAGCCGGACTGATCAGTTTGCCAAACTAAAGCGGCAACTGGATGCGGTAGATGCCGACATCAAGCTTGTTAACAAGCGGCTTGACGAGGCACAGGGTAAGTAATGCTTTCTGGTGAATGTCACATAGTAAGAGCAGCATGATGCCAGTATCTTTAATATGTTGTGACTGCAGATGGAGCTGCCACCGTGGAGACCCTTGATAACCCACAAGTATAGGGGATCGCAACAGTTTTCGATAAGTAAGAGTGTCGAACCCAATGAGGAGCTAAAGGTAGAACAAATATTCCCTCAAGTTCTATCGACCACCGATACAACTCTACGCACGCTAGACGTTCGCTTTACCTAGAACAAGTATGAAACTAGAAGTACTTTGTAGGTGTTGTTGGATAGGTTTGCAAGATAATAAAGACTATGTAAATAAAAAGTAGGGGCTGTTTAGATAAAGAAACAATAAAGTAAATATAGCGAGTGTGGAAAAGTGGTGGTAGGAGTTGCGAAAATTGTCCCTAAGCAATTGACTACTTTACTAGACCGATAGCAAGTATTATGTGGGAGAGGCCACTGCTAGCATCTCATCCCTGACTTGGAATTCTATGCACTTATGATTGGAACTATTAGCAAGCATCCGCAACTACTAATGTTCATTAAGGTAAAACCCAACCATAGCATTAAGATATATTGGTCCCCCTTCAATCCCGTATGCATCAATTTCTATGCTAGGTTGAAGCTTCTGTCACTCTCGCCCTCCAATACATAGTCCTATCAACATACAACTAACCCTATGGTGTGATCCACGCGCGCAATCATATGATGGGCACCAAAGGACAGCAACATAACCACAAGCAAATTAAATCAATCATAGCAATTCATCAACCACCGATAGGACAACGAAAATCTACTCAGACATCATAGGATGGCAACACATCATTGGATAATAATATGAAGCATAAAGCACCATGTTCAAGTAGAGGGTACAGCGGGTTGCAGGAGAGTGGACCACTATAGATAGAGGGGGAAGGTGATGGAGATGTTGGTGAAGATGGCGGAGGTGTTGGTGTAGATCGCGGTGATGATGATGGCCCCCGGCGGCGTTCCGGCGCCACTGGAAGCGGGGGGAGAGAGCCCCCCTCCTTCTTCTTCTTCCTTGACCTCCTCCCTAGATGGGAGAAGGGTTTCCCCTCTGGTCCATGGCCTCCATGGCACGGGAGGGGCGAGATCCCCTCCGAGATTGGATCTATCTCTCTGTTTCTGCGTTCTCCTTTGGCTCTGTTTCACCGTTTCGCGTATATATGGAGATCCGTAACTCCGATTGGCCTGAAACCTTTGCCCAGATTTTTTCCGAATATTATCTTTCTTGTGGTAAAAGAAGAGCATCAACCGCCTTACGGTGGGCTCATGAGGGTAGGGCGCGCGCCCAGGGGGGAGGGGCACGCCCCCCTGCCTCGTGACCACATCGGGCACCGTCTCGCGTGGATTTTTCTTTTGGAATTTTCCATATTTTCCAAAAATAAGCTCCGTCCGTTTTTATTCCGTTTGGATTCCGTTTGATATGGATATTCTGCGAAACATAAAACATGCAACAGACAGGAACTGGCACTGGGCACTGGATCAATATGTTAGTCCCAAAAATAATATAAAAGTTGCCAAAAGTATATAAAAGTGAATAATATTGGCATGGAACAATCAAAAATTATAGATACGATGAAGACGTATCAGCATCCCCAAGCTTAATTCCTGCTCGTCCTCGAGTAGGTAAATGATAAAAAAGAATAATTTTTGATCTGGAATGCTACCTAGCATAATCTTGATCATATGTCTAATCATGGCAGGAATATTAAGACACGAGTGATTCAAAGCAATAGTCTATCCTTTGACATAAAAACAATAATACTTTGAGCATACCAATAAAGCAATCATGTCTTTTCAAAACAACAAGGCCAAAGCAGGCTTATCCCTACAAAATCATACAGTTTGGACATGCTTCATTTTCGTCACACAAAATGCCCCCATCATGCACAACCCCAATGACAAGCCGAGCAATTGGTTCATGCTTTTTAACGCGCTTCAGCTTTTTCAACCCTCACGCAATACATGAGCGCAAGCCATGGATATAGCACTATAGGTGGAATAGAATATAATGATGGAGGTTATGTGGAGAAGGCAAAAAAGGAGAAAGTCTCACATCGACGCGGCTAATCAACGGGCTATGGAGATGCCCCTCAATTGATGTCAATGCGAGGAGTAGGGATTGCCATGCAACGGATGCACCAAGAGCTATAAGTGTATGAAAGCTCAACAAAAGAAACTAAGTGGGTGTGCATCCAACTTGCTTGCTCATGAAGACCTAGGGCATTTGAGGAAGCCCATCGTTGGAATATACAAGCCAAGTTCTATAATGAAAATTCCCACTAGTATATGAAAGTGACAACTCAAGAGACTCTCTTTATGAAGAACATGGTGCTACATTGAAGCACAAGTGTGGTAAAAGGATAGTAACATTGCCCCTTCTCTCTTTTTCTCTCATTTTTTTGTTTTCTTATTTTTTTGGGCCTTCTCTTTTTTTTGGCCTTTCTCTTTTTTTTATATTTTTTATTATTATTATTATTATTTTTCGTCCGGAGTCTCATCCCGACTTGTGGGGGAATCATAGTCTCCATCATCCTTTCCTCACTGGGGCAATGCTCTAATAATGATGATCATCACACTTATATTTACTTACAACTCAATATTACAACTTGATACTAGAACAAAGGTATGACTCTATATGAATGCCTCCGGCGGTGTACCGGGATGTGCAATGATCTAGCGTAGCAATGACATCAAAAAACGGACAAGCCATGAAAACATCATGCTAGCTATCTTACGATCATGCAAAGCAATATGACAATGAATGCTCAAGTCATGTATATGATGATGATGGAAGTTGCATGGCAATATATCTCGGAATGGCTATGGAAATGCCATGATAGGTAGGTATGGTGGCTGTTTTGAGGAAGATATAATGAGGCTTATGTGTGACAAAGCGTATCGTATCACGGGATTTGGATGCACCGGCGAAGTTTGCACCAACTCTCGAGGTGAGAAAGGGCAATGCACGGTACCGAAGAGGCTAGCAATGATGGAAAGGTAAAAGTGCGTATAATCCATGGACTCACATTAGTCATAAAGAACTCATATACTTATTGCAAAAGTTTATTAGCCCTCGAAGCAAAGTACTACTACGCATGCCCCTATGGGGATAGATTGGTAGGAAAAGACCATCGCTCGTCCCCGACCGCCACTCATAAGGAAGACAATCAAAGAAACACCCCATGCTTCAAATTTGTCACACAACGGTTACCATACGTGCATGCTACGGGACTTGCAAACCTCAACACAAGTGTCTCTACAATCCACAACCACCCACTAGAATAACTCTAATATCACCATCTTTATATCACAAAACTATTGCAAGGAATCAAACATATCATATTCAGCGATCTACAAGTTTATGTAGGATTTTATGACTAACCATGTGAATGACCAATTCCTGTCATCTCTCTAAATAGATATAAGTGAAGCAAGAGAGTTTAATTCTTTCCACAAAAGATATGCCCAAACTCTAACAAATATAAGTGAAGCAAAAGAGCAATCTACAAATGGCGGTTGTATATGTAAAGAGAAACAGGCAATCCAAACTTCAAATGATATAAGTGAAGCACATGAAGCATTCTATAAAGCCATGCTCAAAAATATAAGTGAAGTGTAATGAGCATTCTATAAATCAACCAAGTACCATCTCGTACCAGCATGGTGCATAAATAAAAATAAAAACCTAATTACAAAAGACGCTCCAAGACTTGCACATATCGCATGAATGAAACGAATCTGAAAACATACCGATGTTTGTTGAAGAAAGAGGGGATGCCTCCCCAGCATCCCCAAGCTTAGACGCTTGAGTCTCCTTGAATATTTACTTGGGGTGCCTCGGGCATCCCCAAGCTTGAGCTCTTTCCTCTCTTCCTTCTTCTCACATCGAAACCTTCTCAATCAAACACTTCATCCACACAAAACTTCAACAGAAAACTCGGTAAGATCCGTTAGTATAATAAAGCAAATCACCACTCTAAGTACTGTTACAAACCAATTCATATTTTGTTCTTGCATTGTGTATACTGTAGTATAACTTTTTCATGGCTTAATCCACTGATATAAATTGATAGTTTCATCAAAACAAGCAAACTATGCATCAAAAACAGAATCTGTCTAAAACAGAACAGTTTGTAGCAATCTGAATATTCACCATACTTCTGGTACTTGAAAAATTCTTCCAAAATTAGGAAAAATAAAAAATTTGTACAGAAAGACAGTGCAAAAATAATCAGAACCATTTGACGTTCCAGTAAAAAACTAAAATTCACGCACTACAGCCAAAGTTTCTGTCCTGCACCGCACAAACCAACAAGCATTGTAAACATCCTAAAGGCAAACCTTGGCACATTATTTTTATAATACAATGGAATTGTACAAGGGGATAACTATTTTTGTTGAAAAGTTTCTGTAATTAAGATTCACAAAGTTGTCGTGAGCATGAACAAAGTTCAAGGAGCTCTCCCACTTCAACAATGCTTGTCTTTCTCACTTTCACTTTCCTTTTTGAAAAAGTTTTGGGTTCCCCTCTTTATTTTTGTTGTTTTTAAACTATATGAAAGCACTCAACAGAAATAAACGACTCTCTAAAACTTCCGGGTTGTCTCCCTGGCAGCGCTTTCTTTAAAGCCATTAAGCTAGGCATATAGTGCTCAAGTAATGAATCCACCCGGATCCCAAGGTATATCAAAGCCAATTTTAATTAGCAATGATTTGTAATTTAGTGGTGAGCACAAAGTAATATATATCATGTAATGACGAAGTCTAACTCTCTTTCTATGCATCGGCATGTCATAAAAGAACAATTCATGCACACAAAGTAAAGGTCAATGCATAGTATAAACAGTTTCTTGCAATTTTATCGTATTGGAAACATAGAGAGGTGGAGATATAGTTCCTCTCTCATAATAATTGCAAGTAGGAGCAGCAAGCACATGCATATTATATCTATCAAAATCATCATGTGCAACGGTAAAAGGCAACCCATCAATGTAATCCTTAATAAGTGCAAACTTCTCCGATATAGTGTAGTCGGGAGAATTCAAAAAGATAATAGGACTATCATGCGTGGGTGCAATAGCAACAATTTCATGTTTAACATAAGGAACTATAGCAAGTTCATCTCCATAAGCATAATTTATATTGGCATCTTGGCCACAAGCATAGCAAGCATCATCAAAAAGGGATATTTCAAGAGAATCAACGGGATCATAACAATCATCATAGTAATCATCCTTCGGTAAACATGAAGGGGAATTAAATAATGTATGATTTGGAGGGTTACTCTCATTAGAAGGTGGGCACGGGTGATCAATCCGCTCTTCCTCCTTTTGTTCTTTGCTCTCCTCCTCATCTTTTTCATCCAATGAGCTCATAGTTTCATCAATTTCTTCTTCCATAGATTCCTGCAAAATATTATTCTCTTCTTGGACAGCGGAGTAGTTCTCAATATATGGTTTAACATAAGGATTAGAAGCATAATTATCATAGCAATATTTAAGTATGGCAAAATTTTCAGATTCGTAAAGAGTAGCACCATACTTTTCAATCAAAGAAGCAATTTCGTAAGCACCCTTAAAAGCAACAAATTCTTCAATTTGTTGAACATCATAGTAATTATAAACACCCTTAGCATACGAGGATAAGATTCCATTATCAATAAACTCACATTGGTAGGGAAGGTGTTTCTTAGGGTTTTCAGAACAACAAGTAAAATCATAATAATAGCATAAATTCCAAGCATAGCATTGCAAACGTTGAATTTGACCCCATAATAGTTTCCCTTTTTCAGATATACGGTGTCGCACATAACAAGCATGCTCATCTAAAGATTTGCGCTCAACTAAGCTAGTTGGGGTTTTAGCACGAGCACAAAGGGATCGAAGATGATCCAAGTAAAAAGCTTTAGTAGTGTGATAGATTTTGAGTGGTTCTTCAACCATTGGAGCAGTAGGTACAACTGATTTTTTTTTGTATTTTGCGTTTCCTACCCATAACTAAAGATAGAAAACAACTAAGAACAGCAAATAAAAATTACTTAGTGATAAAGCAAACAAGCACACACGAGAATATTCACCCCACGCTATTGCTCCCCGGCAACGGCGCTAGAAAAAGGTCTTGATAACCCACAAGTATAGGGGATCGCAACAGTTTTCGATAAGTAAGAGTGTCGAACCCAACGAGGAGCTAAAGGTAGAACAAATATTCCCTCAAGTTCTATCGACCACCGATACAACTCTACGTACGCTAGACGTTCGCTTTACCTAGAACAAGTATGAAACTAGAAGTACTTTGTAGGTGTTGTTGGATAGGTTTGCAAGATAATAAAGACTATGTAAATAAAAAGTAGGGGCTGTTTAGATAAAGAAACAATAAAGTAAATATAGCGAGTGTGGAAAAGTGGTGGTAGGAGTTGCGAAAATTGTCCCTAAGCAATTGACTACTTTACTAGACCGATAGCAAGTATTATGTGGGAGAGGCCACTGCTAGCATGTCATCCCTGACTTGGAATTCTATGCACTTATGATTGGAACTATTAGCAAGCATCCGCAACTACTAATGTTCATTAAGGTAAAACCCAACCATAGCATTAAGATATATTGGTCCCCCTTCAATCCCGTATGCATCAATTTCTATGCTAGGTTGAAGCTTCTGTCACTCTCGCCCTCCAATACATAGTCCTATCAACATACAACTAACCCTATGGTGTGATCCACACGCGCAATCATATGATGGGCACCAAAGGACAGCAACATAACCACAAGCAAATTAAATCAATCATAGCAATTCATCAACCACCGATAGGACAACGAAAATCTACTCAGACATCATAGGATGGCAACACATCATTGGATAATAATATGAAGCATAAAGCACCATGTTCAAGTAGAGGGTACAGCGGGTTGCGGGAGAGTGGACCACTGTAGATAGAGGGGGGAAGGTGATGGAGATGTTGGTGAAGATGGCGGAGGTGTTGGTGTTGATCGCGGTGATGATGATGGCCCCCGGTGGCGTTCCGGCGCCACCGAAAGCGAGGGGGAGAGAGCCCCCCTCCTTCTTATTCTTCCTTGACCTCCTCCCTAGATGGGAGAAGGGTTTCCCCTCTGGTCCATGGCCTCCATGGCACGGGAGGGGCGAGAGCCCCTCCGAGATTGGATCTATCTCTCTGTTTCTGTGTTCTCGTTTGGCTCTGTTTCACCGTTTCGCGTATATATGGAGATCCGTAACTCCGATTGGCCTGAAACCTTCGCCCAGGTTTTTTCCGAATATTATCTTTCTTGTGGCAAAAGAAGAGCATCAACCGCCTTACGGTGGGCTCACGAGGGTAGGGCGCGCGCCCAGGGGGGAGGGGCGCACCCCCCTGCCTCGTGACCACATCGGGCACCGTCTCGCGTGGATTTTTCTTCTGGAATTTTCCATATTTTCCAAAAATAAGCTCCATCCGTTTTTATTCCGTTTGGATTCCGTTTGATATGGATATTCTGTGAAACATAAAACATGCAACAGACAGGAACTGGCACTGGGCACTGGATCAATATGTTAGTGCCAAAAATAATATAAAAAGTTGCCAAAAAGTATATGAAAGTGAATAAATTGGCATGGAACAATCAAAAATTATAGATACGACGGAGACGTATCAACCCTTCGGGCGGAACTTGCCCGAGCCAAAGAACAAGCAAGGAGTAGTAATGCGGCTGCTTCGAAGGCGGCCGAAGAGTTGAGGGCCAAGAAGGCTGCGCATTGCGAGAGCAAAGAGAAAATGGCCAAGATGGCTATAAAGTTAAAAGACACTGCCGACCGTTGCCAGTTCCTTGAAGAAGAAAACCGAGTGAAGGCGACGGACCTTGAAAAGGCCATGATGACGACCGAAGACACCCGCTCTGCTATGAGAGCGAAGAAGGAGGAGCTGCGTGAAGCCGGGGATATTGCGGCTGGGAAGCCCTTCATGGTGCGGAGGAAGTTCGGAGATCCACGGTATGCCCCTCTGGATCGGCTGTGGAGTTTGGCAGACGCATATATGGACTTGGCGGCGAGCGCTGTCGATGCGGCCAAATACTTCCAAGATCAAATAGATCATGAAGTGGACAAGCTGTTCTGGTCACAATTTAACGTTCCAGAGCGTCCGCTTCCATTGACTGGTCAGCTAGCCGAATGGGCCGAACTCAATAGGTTGTCCGGACTCGCCATGAGGTCTGTCGTGGATCAGCTGTGGCCGGAAAAGCCAAAGCCGAACAACTATTTCAGTTTAGTGCAGCAGTTCCTTGGTGCGGTGTCGCGCATCATTGTGATGAAGAGGTCGGCATGCATAGAAGGCTCGCGGATGGCCCTTGCCCGTGTTAAATCATACTAGGCGGAGATGGATGCTACCACTGTTGCGGCGCAGGGTTCGGCCATAGGCCAAGTGGCTGCCGAGCACTATTTCGAAGAGGTTCTCGAGGGTGCTCATTTTATAGAGGCCCAGTGCTCGAAGAATATTATGTTTGAGTGACATGTATTCCCATTATAAACACAATGTTTTTATGAAATTTATTAAGTCTGTGTTTATACTTTTGCCTGAAAGTAATATGATGCCTTATGTGCGGCCGTTTATGTATACATGTGTATAACCTGAAAGATTGCAGTCGTCGACTTCAGCCCCCACGCATAGAATGCGGAGGTGTTCGCAGAAGACGCGTGTTCACACTTAACCCAACGTCTTGGCCCTATTAAGGAGGTGATAGCGCAGCAAACGAGGCAACTGGACTATAATGCTTTAACACTTTCACTTAGCCATAGGAGTTTTGATGGTGGGGCTACTATATAGCCCCTGGTGGCTCCGCACTCTCCCAAATTCGAGGCAGGTACATGCCTGGCCAGGAAACAGCCCTTCATTAAGGCGGAGGAATTCTAACATTCCAATGGGTCATCGAGTGGTTGACCAGTCTCACGCTATATCATGACAGACAGTTTTCGGCTTTCTCTACTCAGGTGCTCGTCCGGATGACCCGGGGCACAATCGCAGTAGTTCTCCTAGTGCTACCTTAGCCGATAGAGCGGAACGTAAGGTACCAAAACATAGGAGCCGGGAAAACCCAACATTTGACCAAAGACATGATTCGGAGCTGATGCATATAAGGCCAAACTCGCGACACCGAACACTCCCTAAGGTATTCGGTCTTTATGGTATAAACCGGGCCTAAACAATGCCCTTTATAAGAAGCCCCTGGTGTCCAGGTACGTGCATTATTCTGACGTGGCCACATGCCAAGACGCCAGCATCCTTCTCAATTGTACTGAGAATCTGAGGGATGTGTATCAACAAGAGACAGTAAAAAAGGTTGACACAGGGTCTTAATCTAAAAAGAATCCTTGGGACGGGTCCCTGCTGCATGTCTGCGCCTGTGTCTCTGTTGTGCCGTATCCTGGACGGGTGTAGCACGGTGGTCATCTGTAAAAGAGAGGAACTTAGGTGAAAAGTTGTCATGCAAAAAGGTAGGTTTTAAAGAAACCATGTAAATTTCAAGATGAGTAAAAATTGCCACTTGTCTGCGTGCGTTGAGCCCCTTGCGTTTGTGATAGGGGTGTGGCCATCAAACCTGTACGAATTTCATATAGCTGCGCCGGACTCGTCTAACCGTGTCCGTGGTCTTGACGACCTATCGAATACTTTAGTTGGTGAGGCCGTTTTAGCGTGCGGCTGCCGAGGCAGCCGCACCCTCCTTGGCGCGCAGGGATCGCTCAATATTTCCATTTACTGTAATGATGCCGCGTGGACCGGGCATCTTAAGCGTGAGGGAAGCATAATGCAGTATTGCATTAAAGCGAGCGAAAGCTTCGTGTCCAAGTAGTACTTGATAGCCACTTTGGAACGGAGCAATGTGGAAGGTTAAATTTTCGCTACGGAAGTTATCGGGGGAGCCGAATATAACTTCTAGTAGCAGGGAGCCCGTGCAATGAGCCCCTGGGCCTGACGTTACTCCTTTAATGGTAGTATTGCTGAGGCAAATTTTCGTTGGGTCTATCCCCATTTTGCGGATTGTGTCCTGATATATCAGATTTAGACTGCTGTCACCGTCCATCAGGACTCGTGTGAAGTGGTATCCATCAATTAGTGGGTCTAATACCAAGGCAGCCCATCCTGCAAGCCGGATACTTGCTGAGTAATCCCGATGGTCAAAAGTGATCGGTTGAGACGACCAGTGGCAGGACTCCGTGGTGATAGGCCCTTGGGCATATTTATCTGGGAGTGCCGCTTTGTTTCTCCCCTTGATCACGTGTAACACATTGACTGTTTTGACTTCTGGTGGAAATTTCTTTTGTTCCCCAGTGTCTTGCTTGAGAGGCTCATCCTCGTCTTCGCTTGGTGTATCCTCCCCCTTGTGTACGGCGTTGAGCTTGTCGGACTGCTTGAAGACCCAACATTCTCTGTGGGTATGATTAGCGGGTTTACCAGGGGTGCTATGGATCTAACATATTTGGTCCAGAATTTTGTTGAGGTTGGACAGTTCATCTCTAGCGCCTTTAGAGGGCGGCTTTTGCTGACCTGGCCGAGAGCTTCTGAATCCGGCGTTTACCGCCGTGCTCTTCGGGTTGTCTTCTTTATTCCGGCGTTTATTATTTTTGTTGCGTCGTGATTTACCGTTTTCATCTCTAACTTCGGATGTACTTGGGTCGTTGGTGCTACATCTGGCTAGCCAGCTGTCCTCACCCGCGCAAAAGTGGGTTATGAGGCTTGTTAATGCTGCCATTGTTCTTGGCTTTTCTTGGCCGAGGTGTCTGGCAAGCCATTCGTCGCGGACGCTATGCTTAAAAGCTTTCAAGGCCTCGGCGTCCGGACAATCAACTATTTGGTTCTTTTTAGTAAGAAACATGTTCCAAAGCTTTCGGGCTGACTCTCCGGGCTGTTGAGTTATATGACTCAAATCGTCCGCATCCGGAGGTCGGACATAAGTCCCTTGAAAATTTGCCCGAAAAGCGTCTTCGAGCTCTTCCCAGCTTCCAATGGAGTTTTCGGGGAGGCTTTGAAGCCAGTGCCGAGCTGGCCCTTTGAGCTTGAGGGGTAAGTACTTGATGGCATGGAAATCATCTCCTCGAGCCATATGGATATGGAGGATATAGTCCTCAATCCAGACCCCAGGGTCTGTTGTTCCGTCGTATGCCTCTATGTTTATGGGTTTGAATCCCTCCGGAAATTCATGGTCCAGCACCTCATCGGTGAAACATAGGGGGTGTGCGGCACCCCTGTATCTGGGTGTACCACGTTGTTTGGATGTTTGTTGTGTTGCGTTGTATGCTGGAGCGCGCTTGCATGGTCCATAGATGGATCTGGTTGCGCCGTCCTTTTGATGCGAGCCCTCGCGTGGATCACGTATTGGCTTATGTGTGGCGTTGTTTGCCGCTCTATGTTGGTCGTGAGGACGTCTATCCGGCCAGGTGGCCGTTTTGATTTTTGGTTGCAGGGGATCTAAGGCCTCCTCATCGAATTCAGGTAGCAACTTCTGCTTAGGGTAGCTCTTGGTGGGGCGCTTACCGCCGTACTTCGCTATTGCGTTGAGTATTTTGCTCCGTCTGATTCCGAGTGTGTCTTGTGTGGCCTTGAGTCTTTGCTTTTGCTTTTTTAGACTCCTCGTGGTGGCAACAAGCCTTTGACGGGTAGTCTGTTGCTCCGGGTGTCTGTCCAGTGTGAGGTCGCCCGGACTATTATCTTTGACAAAGTTAGGTTGTTCGGTTTGATTCTCCGTGTTGCCGTGGTCCGGCGATGGTTCACCCTGCTCTAACGCTGGGTCTGTATGATCGTTGTTTCTGTCGAGGCGGGACTTGGAGCGGCTCTTACACCGCCGCTTTGACTGCTTCTCGAGGGGACAAACCTTCGTTGTGTCTTTCCGTTCTTCATCGTCATTTTCTTTTGGTGTGTTCACCATGTATACGTCATGTGATGAAGTGGGCGTCCAGTGCCCTGTGGGCAGTGGTTCCTGTTCATCTCCTGCATCGTCACCCATACCGTTGATGTCTTCAGAGTCGAGGTCGAGCATGTAGGTTAAGTCATCGACAGTGGCTACTAAGTGGGTGGTGGGTGGGCGGCGAATTTCTCCGTCATCCGCATCCCAGTCCTGCCAGACATAGTTTGGCTAGGATCCTCCTGACAAGGAGAGAGACCTTAATGAGTTCAGTATATCGCCGAAGGGCGAGTGCTAAAAGATATCTGCGGAGGTAAACTCCATGAGTGGCGCCCAATCGAATTCGATAGGAACGGGCGCAGGCGGTTCGGAGTCCGTGGCCGGAGAAAGATCCGGCAGTTTAACAATACGGCTCTCGTGCAAGGTAAGGTCGATGTTTGGCTCGATCGCCGCTGAGGGTAAGGCCTCCATGGTGGGGTCCATCCACCCGTCCATGGACAGCGCAACTGGCTCCGAATTGAGGGTCGGAGCGGCTGCCGGTGCAATCTCCTGAACACTGTCTGATGGTAGAGCTAAATCGTACTCATCGTGACCGCGTGACGCACAAGGCAGAGGCTCGAATCCGTCGAAGATCAAGTCTCCACGGACATCGACCGTGTAGTTTAAGCTTCCAAACCTGACCTGGTGGCCAGGGGCGTAGCTTTCAATATGCTCCAGATGGCCAAGCGAATTGGCCCGCAGTGCAAAGCCGCCGAACACAAAGATCTGTCCGGGGAGGAAAGTCTCACCTTGGACTACATCACTATCGATGATAGTAGGAGCCATCAAGCCTAACGGTGACAACACAGAGGAACTCTAAATGAAAGCACCAATGTCGGTGTCAAAACCGGTAGATCTCGGGTAGGGGGTCCCGAACTATACGTCTAGGCGGATGGTAACAGGAGGCAGGGGACACGAAGTTTTACCCAGGTTTGGGCCCTCTTGATGGAGGTAAAACCCTACATCCTGCTTGATTAATATTGATGATATGGGTAGTACAAGAGTAGATCTACCACGAGATCAGAGAGGCTAAACCCTAGAAGCTAGCCTATGGTATGATTGTATGTTGTCCTATGGACTAAAACCCTCCGGTTTATATAGACACCAGAGAAGGATAGGGTTACACAAGGTCGGTTACAAAGGAGGAGATATACATATCCGTATTTCCTAGCTTGCCTTCCACGCCAAGTAGAGTCCCATCCGGACACGAGACGAAGTCTTCAATCTTGTATCTTCATAGTCTAACAGTCCGACCGAAAGATATAGTACGACTGTCCGGAGACCCCCTAATCCAGGACTCCCTCATACACCTTGCCGCTAACCTGAAACTCTCTTTCACTTATTTGTTGGTCAGCATAATGTTTGATCCTGGTCTGAGCTCTCAAGAGATGTTCTTTGAGCTGATCACAGTGTGCTTGATTTTCAGAAATCCACTGTTGCACATCGGGGTGTGGAGAAGAGGAGGTCACAGGAAATGTACCATAATGAGGTTCATGTCCATAGAGAGCTTTGTAAGGAGAGCAACCCAAAGAGGTGTGGTGGTTGGTGTTATACCAGAATTCCGCCACTGAAAGCCAAGATTGCCACTGTCTAGGTTGGTCATGCACAGCACATCTCAAATACATTTCTAGACATTGATTCACCCTTTCGCTTTGTCCATCAGTTTGTGGGTGATAGGTCGTGCTCATCAAGAGTTTAGTGCCCCATAATTTGAACAACTCTTTCCAAAAACACTAGTGAAGATTTTTTCTCTGTCTGAGATAATAGTTTTGGGAGGGCCATGTAGTTTAACCACTTGATCCATAAATGCTCTTGCTACTACATGAGCAGTGAACGGATGCTTGAGATGGGATAAAATGACTGTATTTTGTAAACCTATCGACCACCACAAGGATAGAGGAGTAACCATTTGATTTAGGCAGTCCCTCAATGAAATCCATTGTGATGTCCAGACAAGGCCCCTGAGGCACATGCAATGGATTTAACAAGCCCGGAGATCTGCAATGTTCATGCTTAGCTTGCTGACAGACTCCACATTGTTTGACAAAGTCTTGAACATCTTGTTTCAGATTTGTCTAGCAGAACAGTTTCTTGACCCGCTGATAGGTTGCTTGAATTCCAGAGTGTCCCCCCTACTGCACTGGAGTGAAAGTTAGCAATAACTTTAGTTTTGAGGGCTGTATTGGCCCCTAGCCAAATCCTTCCTTGATAGTGAATAATGCCCTCTTGCAGACTGTAGCCATCCAGAGGCTCTGAGGAAAGGGCCAATTTCTGCAGAAGTTGTTGTGCTTCCTTGTCCACTGTATATGAATTTAAAACTTCCTGCATCCATGCTGGCTGAGTGTGGGAAATTAATCGAGTGGCCATAAGATGACCCACCCTAGACAAAGCATCAGCAGCCACATTCTCCACTCCTTTCTTATACTGAAATTTGAATTCCAATCCTACCAATTTTGTCATTGCTTTTCTTTGCAATTCAGTTGAAAGCACTTGATCCCCCAGGTGACAAAGACTCTGGTGATCCGTCTTAATAATGAAAGGTCCCCTGCTCAAATAGGCTCTCCATTTCTCCACAGCCATGATGATAGCGAAAAATTCTTTCTCATAAATGGAGAGCTGCTGGTTTCGCACACTCAAAGCCTTGCTGTAAAATGTTATAGGGTGTCCCTCCTGAGCCAACACTGCTCCAATGACTGTTGCACAAGCATCTGTCTATATAGTGAATTGTTTAGAGAAGTCAGGTAAAAGCAGCACCAGAGTAGAGGTCATGGCCTTTTTGAGAGCTTGGAAAGCTAGGTTGGCCTCCTCACTCCATTGAAAAGCTTTCTTCTGAAGCAAGGTTTTTAGTGGTCTGGCCAACACTCCATAGCCCTTCACAAATTTTCTGTAGTATCCAGTCAGCCCAAGAACCCTCGCAGCTCAGTTGGGTTAGTTGGCACTGGCCACTTAACCATAGCCTCTGTCTTGGCTGGGTCTGTGGCCACCCCTTTGTCAGAGATGATATGGCCCAAATATTCCAACTGAGACTGAGCAAAGGAGCATTTCGATTCTTTTCCATCAAATTGATTCTCCCTGAGCAGTTGAAACACCACCCTTAAGTGCTCCTTATGCTCTTCCAAAGTGTGACTGAAGACTAGAATATCATCCATAAAGGCAAGCACAAACTTCCTAATATATGGTGCAAACAGATAATTCATGACACACTGGAATGTGGTGGGGCCATTGCCAAACCAAAAGGCATGACCTTAAATTGGTATTGTCTCAGATGTGTCTTAAAGGCAGTCTTGAACTCATCTTGAGGAACCATTCTAATTTGATGGTACCCGGCCTTTAGATCTATCTTGCAAAAATAGGCTGTGCCAGCCAACTCATCCAATAGTTCTTCCACAATTGGCATAGGAAATATGTTCTTCATAGTGATAGCATTTAATTTTCTGTAATCAATGCAAAATCTCCATGAACCATCCTTCTTTTCACCAATAGAACAGGGGATGCAAAGGGACTCATGCTAGGTGTGATTAGTCCAGCTTTAAGCATTTCCTCCACTTGCCTCTCTATCTCATCTTTCTGTAGAGGTGAGTATTGATAAGGCCTGGAATTAAATGGATGAGCATTAGGGATAAGATGGATTGCATGGTCAAAAGTCCTGTGGGGAGGGAGTGTCTTGGGCTCTTGAAATATGTCCTGATATTCAGTAATGAGCTGTTGTATAGGTTTAGGAGGGGCTACTGAAGTTGGACTTTCCTTAGGCATAAGCACAACAGTGGCCCATATATCATTTCCTTTCTCCCATTTCAACACTTAATCAACTGACATTCTCTGTAACACTGCTGGTTCCTGAGTCTGAATGCCCTTCAGTTTTATTTCGGTGCCTTTGTAAAGAAATTGAACCCACTTTTCCTTCCAATGGCAAGTCATAGGACTCCATTGTTCGAGCCAATCCATTCCCAGGATTATGTCATGTCCTCCTAACTCCACCACTTTCAGTGGGTAACTGAAAGTGTTGCCCTGTATCCACCAAGTGAGTTATGGAAGTTCAGCTTTACAAGGTAACACCTCCCCATTAGCTAATTTAACTGACAGAGCAGTTTGCAGAGATTGTGGCTGCAGTTTCAATCTGTCCAGGATAGCTTCATCAATGAAACTATGCGTACTGCCAGAGTCAAGGAGAATAATCACAACTTGATTTCCCACCATTGCTCTCAATCGAATTGTTTTCAGATGATCTGCACCGGAGAGAGCATTGAGAGATAACATAAGATCTTCTTCGACTGCTTCCTGCATAGCAATGGCGTCCAACACGGCGTCAGGTATTCGGTCAGCATCAGTTTCAGTCCCGACTATGGCATTTGCTTGAGCCGCCATGGGTTTAGCACAACTGTGACCTGGGGCAAACTTCTCCCCACACCCAAAATAGAGACCATTTGCACGGCAGTACTCTTTCAGTTGTCGTGCGCGCCAGATATCCCCGGAGGCCTGTCCCCCTCTGCTGTCAAGTTTAGTGACACTGGATTTTGGAAATTATCGTGGTGCCCGAGCTTGTAGCAGAGTTCCCTCTTGAACGGATGCAAATTCTGCAGCTGCTGCCACTGTGAGTGGAAACTGAATCTCCACTGCCCCACACAATTCTTCTTTTAATCCTAAAAGAAACCGTGTGACCAAGAAGGTCTCACTAATAGCAGGGTCATACAGCCGCACCTGATAGAGTAACTGAAGGAAACTTCTCTTGTATTTATCGACAGTGCTTTCCTGTTTCAACATCAACAGCGCTTTCATCTTATCCCGGTGACAGTGAGCATCAAACTCTCGTATGACAGCCTCTTTGAACTGACGCCATTCCACCCATCCCACCTCATGTTTGTATGTGAGATACCAATGTGCAGCATCACCTCCCAAGTGCAGAGTAGCTGATGTTACCTTGAAGTTCTTCGGGATGTCATAGAGCAGGAAGAATGACTCACAACCATTGATCCAGATGCGAACATCGTCCCCTTCAAATCGTGGGAAGTCCATTTTCGGCATCCATGGCCTGCGTGCGTCTGACCCTCCATGCATCCTGGATCCAGTTGAGCTGAGGATCCAGTTTGCGGCCACGGCCGGGGAACTTGTAAGGGCGGAGGCGGGGGATGCGGAGGTGGTGAGGGCAGCAACACCTCTGTCGTGTCGCGCGGTGAGGCGGTCTGCTGCGCCGCCTTGGCCCCCTTGGCCACTGAAACTTGCTCTTGGCGCACATCCGCGATCGAGCTCATCGTGAGGTTCACCTTTGCTTGTACTGCGTCGATCCGGCCAGCTTGTTCCTCCATCTTCTTATCGATCTCCTCCAGCCGCGACGAGATTGCGTCAATCCCCTCAATTTTGTCCTGCACAAATTTGAGGGCCTCCAATTCCTTCATCAATCTCTCCTCAAACGCCTCCATGGCCGAAATCACCTGCCTCGATTGCACACTCGGCTTGGACGGCGCCATTGCTGCTCCCGCCCCGAATCCGCGAACCCACTTCTGGATTTACACAAATCAAACTCGAGGGCGTTTTGCAACCTTCCGCGGGATTTACCAACAAGATCAAGACAATAGGGAAGCGCAAACGGGTCAGACCAAGCTCTGAATACCATCTGTGATGTACTGGGATCTCCCGATCGCCATAGGTGTAGGTAGGAGCGAGTAGGTGAGGTTTTTGTGGGGAAGGGGAAGAAGGAAGGAAGAAAGGGGACGGAAGAGAAAGTGAGTGTAAGTGCATCTAGTGCCCCTTAGTGATTTTGGTGTATTGAAGACTTATAGGTTAAGGGACTAATGCATTTGTGAGTGTACATAGGTCTATAAGTCTATGAGGAGTTTGATATTTACAGGAAAAGTCGACCACTAAAAATGAATATCTTCGACTTAAGATTTTGGTATTTCTGAAGACTTTCATGAAGACTTTGAAAGTGAAGAAATTGGTGTGTCCGTGAAGACTTGATATTCATGCGAGGAATATGAAGCTTGAAGACTTTCGTTTTCATAGTTTTGTTTTTCTCTTTCTTGAGTCATAGGAAACACCGTACTGTTAAAGGGGGTCGAGGAAATACTAAGGAAAAATTTCCATGTGATGCTCAACTCAAAATCCTACACCTACCAATCCCTTCGAGTGAAGCCATTGGAAATCTCATACAGTTCAGTCAATTTCTTCAGTGACAGAGACGAAGTTCTTCTGGTCTCTGAGGAATTTGTCCTGACTGAGGAGTTAGGAATTCGCCAGTGCGGATTGCCTACACAGTGAGGAACATGATAGCCCTGAGGATTTTGCTACTCAAAATTCCGACCGTTGCTGTGCTATGCGCCAGCTGTCCCAAAATATCTATCCACCTAACGGTCATATCATTGAAGGGCATTTATGTCTTATCATGTCGGGCTGCTCCCTAGGCTATAAATAGCCGCCCCCTACAACCACTAGCTGGTTGGCTGCTCCGAGAGAAACTGACACTTGTCATTTGAGAGCAACCCATCCTCCGAGGACTTTGAGCGAAAATCATCAAGTGAGGAAAAACCAAAAACCCAAAACCCAAACACCTACAAACCCCAAGTGATTGAGCATCACTGAAGAGATTGATCCTGAGTGGATCCGACGCTTGTTACCTTTGAAGACTGTGCTTCTTCCAGACGGTTAGGCGTCATGGTCTAGAGCATCCAAGAGGAATTGTGGATCGCCGAGTGACCAAGTTTGTGAAGGTTTGGAAGTCGCCTGAAGACTTACCACGAGTGATTGGACGAGGTCTGTGTGACCTTAGTTCAAGGAGAATACGGTGAGGACTGGGTGTCTTGGACTAAGTGTCCTTGACTGGGTGTCCGGGACTGTGTGTCCTCGAGTTTAAATACTCAGCCGCTCCAACCAGACGTACAACTGAGACAGCAGTTGGAACTGGTCTACCAAATCATTGTCTTCACCGAGCTTACTGGTTCTATTTCCTCAACTCTTTCATTTCCTCATAACTGTGTTGTGTGTTTGTTCATATCTGTGTTTGAAGACTTTGACTGAAGACTTTCTCAATTTCCTCAGTTCAATTTCTTCAGTCTGTTTGTCTTCATCCTGTGTTATCCTGTGATTACGCTTCCTGTACTCTGTGCCTGTCTTCATTTCATCATGATGACTATGCTTGTATTCTGTTGTGTTTACTTTTGAGTACTTATTCCGCTGCTAGTAGTTCTTCGCTAAGGAATTTCCTCACCAGCAAATTCCTCAGTGAAGAATTTCATAAAAATCGCCTATTCACCCCCCCTCTAGTCGATATAACGCACTTTCAATTGGTATCAGAGCAAGGTACTCCCTTGTTCTGTGTGATTTTGGTTTAACCTCCTGGAGTTTTAGTTATGTCGACCGCAGGTATGACGAAGGTGACATGCCCCATCTTTGACGGTCACGAGTATCCCAAGTGGAAGGCCATGATGAAGAAACGCCTCATGGCGATGAACAGCGAGTTGTGGACCGTCACTGAGATTGGCCTGACTGATCTGTGCAAGATGGCGGATGCTGATGACATTCGCAAGTATACTCTTCTCAACCTCACGGCGAAGGATGTCATCTGCTCCAGCCTGTCACAAAATCAGTTCAGGAATATCATGCATCTCGATCATGCGAAGCTCATCTGGGACCGTCTCTCTGAGGTCTATGAAGGTCATCGAACTTGTCATGATCCTTGGTTTGAGGACTTCAAGGAATCTCTCAAAACGATGACATTCGAACCAGAATCATCATCTTCTGCATCATGCCTTATGGCAAAAGATGCTGAGGTAACTGAATGCTACCTATCCGAGTCCAGTGATGATGAATCTGGTGATGAATTTGGACCCAGCTATGTCAAACTTGCTTCCCTTGCTACTAAACAACAAAGAGCTTTGGAAAAAGCTCACTATATGCTAAACAAGAGCGATGATATGTTGGGTGAGGAAATGGATCAGTCAAAAGCTTTGGCTGAAAGTCTTCAGAGACTTCATACTAAGTATGACACCCTTCAAGATCAACATAACACTCTCTTATCGGATCATGAGAAGCTTTCTTATGAATTTCTTCAAAGAAAGCAAGACCTTGAGAAGCTAAGAGTGAGTTATGAAGATCTTCAGAAGGAGCGCGATTCATTACTTGCTCAACAAATCAGCGCTTCTCAGGAAGAATTTGTTCCTCCATGCTTGAAGTGCATTGAACGTGAATCTGCTAATTCTTCACCTGAATGTTCAAATGCTGCTAATGTTTCAAATTCTTCACATGCCTCTGCTATCACTAATTCCTCATCTGAGGACATTGCTAGTATCACTGACGATGCAGGGCTGAAGGAATTGTACACGACAGGCATGTACAAAAGCCTCAAAGGGCATCAGGCTCTTTGTGATGTGCTTAAAAAGCAGATCCTCAACAGGAACCCTAGGAAAGAGGGTATCGCCTTTGAGAGGAAACTCAATGCTGATGGTACATATTGGAAGCCTGAGCAGTACCCCAAAACTACATGGGTTGCTGCAAAGGGACCTCCAGTTGATCCATCTAACTTATCTGGATTTGCATGTGAATCTCCTCATTCTGATGATGAGTCAATTGACTCCAACTATAAGCTATTCAAAAATCAGAATGGTGAAGTATTTGCTAGATATGTTGGCACTAACTGCAGGAACGGCTCCCCTATGAAGAAAATCTGGGTTCCCAAAAGATGTCTTGAAAATCTTCAGGTGAATGTCATCATGACACCACCTGTGAAGAATAGGAACCCCAGATCAAATTCTTCATATGGACCAAATTCCTCATATGGATCAAAGTCCTCATATGAACATCATCGTGCTAACCCGTCTGTTTCGCAGGGAAGATCTAAGGATTATGGATATGTGCATTATTCTTCAAATCATTATGTCCATAAGTCCTCGAAGAATTTCTCTGCATACTCTTATGCTTACTCTAACCCCTCTTATGTGAGACGAAATGGACTGGCTTTTATGCCATCCTTCTCGTATGGAGCTCGCAGAATGATGAACTCTTTGCCACCCCTTCAGATGTGGGTGGTGAAGAAAAAGAACTAATCTCTTCTGCAGGGTCAGGTCTCCAGACGCACGTAATCGTCTGAAGAATTTGCTGGAGACCTGAGCATGCCTGATAGGACGCAGGCTAATCATGAAGAAATGAACTTTCATTTCTCACGTCCTCATATTGCTTTATCAGTTCTTTTACTTGATGAAATTGATCTGATGAATTGATGTCATATTCTTCACTGATGAAGTATATGAGTTTGTAAGCTGCACTAATTCATCTGCAGGATGATCAACCCAAAGCCACTGAGTGGGTCCTCGATAGTGGATGTACAAACCACATGACTGGTGACAAGAATCTATTGATGGATGCTCCATTATCTCCGTCGCATCTGAAGCATATCATCTTTGCTGACAAAGGCAAAAGTCAGGTATTGGGTCTAGGTAAGGTTGCGATTACAAAGGATCGACACATGGACAAAGTCATGCTTGTTGAGTCCTTAGGATACAACCTTATGTCTGTCTCAATGCTTTGTGATCTTGATATGGTTGTTGTCTTTGGCAAGTACCGTTGTGTTGTGGTTATGGAAGCTGACAATTCCAAAGTCTTCGAAGGCTTTAGGAGAGGAGACCTGTATATTGTTGATTTCTCTACAGGACCACAACCAGCCGTGTGCTTACTTGCAAAAGCTTCAGAAGGCTGGCTCTGGCATCGACGACTTGGTCATGCAGGCATGAGGAATTTGCACACGCTTGCGAAGAAGAAGCATGTCATTGGCATCGAGAATGTCAAATTCCTCAAGGATCACCTATGCGGAGCCTGTGAAGCTGGGAAGATGACCAAGGCCAAGCATCCAGCGAAGACTATCATGACCACCACTCGCCCATTTGAATTGCTTCACATGGATCTCTTTGGTCCTAATCATTATTCTGCTATTTCAAATGAAGCATCTCAATATGGCTTTGTTATTGTTGATGATTATTCTCGCTACACATGGGTACACCTTGTTACTTACAAACATGAAGTGCAGGAAGTCTTCAAACGATTTTCCTCGAGGGCTTCAACCAACTTTGGTGTGAAGATCAAGCACATCAGAAGTGACAATGGCACTGAGTTCAAGAATTCTGGTCTCGATGACTATCTTGATGAACTTGGTATTACTCATGAGTTATCTGCTCCTTACACTCCTCAGCAGAATGGCGTCGTGGAGCGCAAGAACAGGACTCTTGCTGAGATGGCTCGCACTATGCTTGATGAATACAAAACGCCTCGTCGTTTCTGGACTGAGGCAATTGATACTGCGTGCCACATCATCAACAGAGTATATCTTCACAAATTCTTCAAAAAGACTGCCTATGAACTCCTCACTGATAAGAAACCCAATGTAAGTTATTTCAAAGTCTTCGGTGCTAAATGTTGGATTAGAGATCCTCATCACAACTCAAAATTTGCACCGAAAGCACATGAAGGTTTTATGCTTGGTTACGGAAAGGACTCGCACACCTACAGAGTCTTCAACAACGTTCTTCACAAAGTTGTTGAAACTGTAGATGTGCGGTTCGATGAAACTAATGGCTCGCAAAGAGAGCACCTACCTACTGTGATAGATGAACCAGCACCTGAGGAAACTATCAAGTTCAAGGCTACTGAGGATGTCATTCCTACTGAAGAATCTGCTGAAGAATTCATTCCAGAACATGAAGAACGTCGAGCTAATGCACCTGAAGAAAATGCTGAAGAAAATGGTGCTGAAGAAAACGCTGATCAAACTCTTCAACGACAACCAGCTCATCCTCGCATTGCAAAAGAAGTGCAAGTTGAAAAGATCATCAATGACATCAAAGCGCCAGGTCCTCTCACACGCTCAAAAGCTTCACATTTGTCTAACTTTTGTGGGCAGTATGCTTTTGTCTCTATTACAGAGCCCACTAAGGTAGATGAAGCATTTCTGGAGCCTGAGTGGATTCAGGCCATGCAAGAGGAATTACATCAGTTCGAGCTTAACAATGTCTGGGAACTGGTCAAACGTCCAGATCCTCGCAAGCACAATATCATCGGCACAAAGTGGATCTACCGCAACAAGCAAGATGAAAATGGCCTTGTGGTGAGGAATAAGGCACGGCTTGTAGCTCAAGGCTACACACAGGTTGAAGGAATTGATTTCGATGAAACTTTTGCACCTGTTGCTAGACTTGAGGCTATTCGCATATTACTTGCTTATGCTAACCATCATGATATCACTTTATATCAAATGGATGTGAAAAGTGCATTCCTCAATGGTAAGCTTGAGGAAGAAGTATATGTTGCTCAACCCCCAGGTTTTGAAGATCCAAAGAATCCTGACAAAGTCTTCAGACTCAACAAGGCCCTCTATGGCCTCAAGCAGGCCCCACGGGCTTGGTATGATACCTTGAAGGAACTCTTCATGAAGAAAGGCTTCAAACCCGGTTCACTCGACCCTACTCTTTTCACTAAATCTTATGATGGTGAATTGTTTGTGTGCCAAGTATATGTTGATGATATTATCTTTGGCTGTACTGACCAACGTTATAGTGATGAATTTGCCTATATGATGAGTGAAGAATATCAAATGTCTAGGATGGGAGAGTTGAAATTCTTCTTAGGTCTTCAAATTCGTCAACAACACAATGGCATATTCATATCTCAGGAGAAATACCTCAAGGATGTACTGAGGAAATTCGGCATGCAAGATTGCAAAGGCGTCAAAATTCCTATGCCCACAAATGGCCATCTGTGCACTGATGAAAATGGTATTGACTTCGATCATAAGGTATACCGCTCCATGATAGGTTCCTTATTATACTTATGTGCATCTAGGCCAGATATAATGCTTAGTGTTTGCATGTGTGCCCGATTTCAAGCTGCACCGAAGGAATCACACCATAAGGCTGTGAAGCATATTCTTCGATATCTAGCTCACACACCAACACTTGGATTATGGTACCCCAAGGGCTCGGCTTTTGATCTTGTTGGATATTCTGACTCTGACTATGCTGGTGATCGTGTGGATCGCAAGTCAACATCTGGTACATGTCATTTCCTCGGACGATCTTTGGTCTGTTGGTCCTCGAAGAAACAGAACTGCGTATCACTATCTACTGCTGAAGCTGAGTACATTGCCGCTGGTTCTTGCTGTGCCCAATTGCTATGGATGAAGCAAACTCTCAAGGACTACGGCGTCAACATGAAGAATGTGCCTCTCTTCTGTGACAATGAGAGTGCCATCAAGATTGCTCACAACCCAGTTCAGCACTCGAAGACAAAGCACATTCAGATTCGTCATCATTTTCTTTGTGATCATGTGTTGAAGGGCGACATTTCTATTGAGCATGTGAAGACTGAAGAACAGCTAGCCGATATCTTCACAAAGCCCTTGGATGAGAAGAGATTTAGCAAGTTGCGGTGTGAGCTAAATATCCTAGAATCTTCGAATGTTCTGTGAAAAGGACACTCATCCTAACACTTATGCAAAATTGATGACTTAGATGTGCAACACATGAAGAAATGTTTTTCTTCAATCAATGAAGAATAACACTCTTAGTGTGAAGAAATTAACGAAGAATTTGATTCTCAGAACCCTACGATAATTGTATGCGGTGTCTGAAATCATCATTCTTATACGGTGGGTCACGCCACCACCAAAAGTTGAAATTCCTCAAATTATTCATATTCTTCAACTTTGCATAGTGTTCACTGGTTCCGTCGTTTTTATTCATTGGCTATATATATATGTGTGTGTGTGTGTGTGTGTGTGTGTGTGTGTGAGTTTTTGTCCTCTACATCATTCACTTATTGCTATTTCTTCAAGTTGGTTTTCTGCTAAGTGAATGTGATCGGACCCTTCCCCTCTATGCTATACTCAACCCAATCTGTTCACAAATTCTTCATGTGCGTTCTATTTGAAACTTGTTCAAAATCTTCACTGTGTCCTTGTCAGCTGAAGAAATTGCGAACGGAACTTTAAAACCTATCTTATCAAAATTTTCGGTCTTGCCGCTCAAACCGTTACGCATCCCTCGATACACTTATCCACTCACCCACGATCTAACACGATCTCCACCTCTCACTACGTGGGTGACACATGTCATGCGAATGAGAAGGGTCAGGGGCACGTTCGTCCAATTTCTTCGGGCGAGCAGTTTTTCACCGTGGCTATAAATACCCCTCCTTCCCTTCCTCACTTCTTTTACTCCGCTCGACCTCTCTCTCCAGCTCGAGCTTCTCAAACCCTAGCGCCGCCGCTACTTCATCGCCGCCGGTGAGGAAGAGCTTCACTGCCTCGACCTCGTCGCCGACGTACTCGCGCCGACCGCGGACATCTTCACTCCGCCGCCGCCGTAGCCGTCTTCCTCCGCCAAGTTAGGGCGTGGAAGATCTGCACAGACGAACTTCACATCTCCTCACTCCAATTCGTCGTTTTCTTCGTCCAGGGTAATTAAAAGTTACTTTTACTGCCCTCGTTGATTTGAATGATTATCTACAAAATCTTAAAAAGTGTTTTTCTTCATATCTTCACACACTGAACACCTCACAAGTCATCTGTTCTTGATTCGTTTCTCTAAGCATCATTTTTCTTCAAGATTCCTCAATTGTGTGGATCTTCGATCTATACAACTCTGGAACCTAAGACAAAGAACGCTTAGTGAAAATCTTCAAGACTCATCTGGTCAAATTCCTCAAACCTGTTCATTTTGAAAAACCTTCTGAGAACGCATATGACCTCTCCAAATTCCTCGCAACTATACTCTGTTCACAGGTACACATGCCAGCTGCTGAATCACTAGGTTCTCATCAACTTAACTCATTTGCAGCATTCCTCGAAGAAAAGTTGCATACTTCTTCAGAGAATTCGATTGTTCAAATTCCTCAACTGAAGAAAATGGCTGATGATAAAAGGCCACAGAAGGGAGGAAAGAGGCCTGAGGTAAATACAGCGTTTGAAATCCCTGATGACATATATGTTGGGTACTGCACACCTACGAAGGAAACCAAGAATGAGCGCAAAGTGCGCATTCAGAAGATAGAGAGGAGATGGGCAAGAGAATGGAGGGAGTACAGATATGTCACTCCTAAGTACATGAAGAAATTCGCACTCAATCCTCCATGCCCAAGAGCTCCATTGGCACCTGGCCAAATAGCAGATCCCACCAGCCTCAAGCGCGGTGAGGACTATCCTGATGAATGGGCCAAACGCCAAACCAAGTTGGCTAAGCAAGCCAAAGAAGCAGTGAGGAAATTCAATGAAGACTCTGCTGCTGCTGCTGCCTCTGCTAAGGTCCTTGCTGTCAAGCCAAAGAAGGCTATGTCACAGAAGCCTGCGCGCAAGCCAAGTGCTTCCTCAGCAATGCCCTCACGGTCAGAATCATCAAAGCCCTCACGGCCAATTCTTCATGCTGCTCCTATTCCTCCAAAGTCCTCAGCTCCTCCGCCAAAGCCTTCAGTTGTTCCGACCAAATCCTCAGCACCTGTGCATCTTGCTTCGTGCCAAAGGACTGCCGGTATCTCCATTGCCTCAGGTGTCTCAGCTAGTTCCTCAGCTGCACCAAGTTCCTTAGCTGGCCCCTCACTGCTGAAGACAAAGGCCACTGCTGGACGAGGTCCACGCCCAAGTCCTCAAAAGAAGCAAGTCGCTTTCCAAGTGTCGTCTGATGAAGACGAAGCTGATGATGATGAACTTGCAGAAATCATCAGAGACAGGCAAGTCAGGGCCGCTAGAGCCAAAGGATCAGAGGTGCCACTGCTTTTGGATCCCAAGCTGATCCTCGACTACATTGATGATTGGCACAAGGACCCTAACACTCCCTTGCCTGACTTCAAGCTGACTCCTGGCCAGAGTCACATGCTGACCCACTTCATTCAAGAAGAAAAGTGGAAATTTGAGAAGGCCAGGCAGATCAAGAAAGCGCAGTACAAGAAAGAGCATTAACTAAAGAAAAACATTGTCTCTATGACAACTGAAGAACTTGTCACTACTCAGACTGAGATTAAGAAACTCAGTGATGACTTTAAAGCATATCGTGCTGATTGGCTTGAAGCCAAGGTTCGTTTTGTGAAACTTGCAGATAACTTCACTTCCAATGTTGCAGCCCCAACGCAACAGGAAATTCCTCAGGCTGAAGCATCTGCTCAGCCTACTGAAGAAAATGCCAGCACCGCTGATGACAATCAGGCTGCTGAAGATAATGTGAGTTCCAGGGCTGATGACTGCATTCCAGCCGCTGAAGAAATTGCCAGGGCACCCACTAGTGGTGTGCCTGAAGAAACTGAAGAACTCAGGGCAACTGCATCAGTTGTGCCTGAAGAAAATCAACCAGATTCCTCAGCTGCTCCTACACCAACTTCAACTCCAACCCTTCCATCTGCATCAGATGTGAAGAAGACCAAGGCTGCAGAGCGTGCTGCAGTGAAGAAAAGGAAAGCATCAGCTGCTTCAGATTCTTCAGCTCCGAAGAAAATGAAGCCTATGACAAGCTCATTTGCAAATCCGATTGATGCTGTTCCCATCTCAACCAGGCCATCAAAGGACCTTGTTCCTTTTGATGAAGAATATGTGATCCCCAGCGGATCTGATGAAGAAGCTCCTTCTGCTGCTTCGTCTGAACCGTTGGATGAAGAAATTGAAGTGGATGCGATCCCTTCAACACCTATCATCTCCTCGCCTATGCCTCAGTTCACAGCTGAAGAGGCTGGCGTTGAAGAAATGGAAGATGAAGATGTGGACATTGGCTGCTCCACACCCGTAATCAGTGATGAATTCTAGGAAAGTCAGCATCCAAACTCTCCAATGTTCACCCCTCTACAGCAAATTCCTCAGTCCCCCACACAAACTGTTCACATGGGCTCTGAAGAAACTCATCTCACTGCATCTGTCCATGAGGAAATTCCAGCCACTAGCGCTGAAGAAACTACTGCTGCTGAACAACCAACGACGCAGACTGCCACTGAGGAGGAACCAGAAATTCCTCAGCCTGAAGAACCTGCGATTGAGATTCCTGAGGTCGTGATGCAACTCACTGACACTCCTCTGCCGAAGACAAAGGATCCATTCTCACGCAAGCAAAAGTTCAAGGCTGATGATTTCTTCGGCGAGCACGTATTCTTCGAAGATTACAACCCATATGACTCTGCTCGCATTAGGAAGAGGCGTTTCTGGACTGCCAGTCAAGCAAATTTCTATTCCTCAGTGCTGTTCAACAAGGAGAAAATCTTCTACCATGAGCATATTCCTCACGTGGATATGGAATCTCTGTCGTGCTTCATACCAGTCCTCAGTGTTCTTCACGACGCTGGACTGCTCAACTTTTGCTTTGACATCTACGATTGGAATGAAGAACTGATTCTTCAATTCTATGCAACACTGCACATCACCGGAGATGCTGAAGATGTGAATTCATGGGTGCTGGACTGGATGTCCGGAAACACTCACTACACTGCACCAGCCTCTGAATTGCTTCGTGCTCTACCACTCAGTCCTCCCCTTGAAGAAGCTCGCTGCATCTACAATGAACCTGAGCTCACATCATTACATGCAGGTGCTGATGAAACCTTTGAAGCCGGGTCAAGCACCAAGAACCAAATTCCTCATGAAGGAATTGTTGTACGTGCCCAGAACTATCTATCGTATTCTTACGAGGACAATCAGTCCTATCGAAGACCACGACTCATCTGATGAGGAAATTATTGGCATCATGAAGAATCTGGTATTCAACATCGTTCATGGCATTCCTGTCAATTATCACGATTTCTTCATGAGGACTATGGCCAATGTTGCACTGTCTCCGTTTGAGCTGAAGCCTTATGCACCTTGGATCATGAGATTCCTCAGGACAAGGTCTTCACTCAACTACAAAGCTGATTTCCAGAATCACCTCAGCTACTTGCCCCCAATTGAAGTCCTCAAGCAGACATATTCCTCAGTTGATGGAAAGGGCAAGGCACCAGCTGTAATTGATGAAGGCATTCGTCCATTGGATGGTCAGTTTCGCAAAGCTGCATCTTATTCCACCGATGATGACTCTGCCACACATGACTCTGCCAATGCACCCAAGTCCACTCCTCAAGCCACTGCTCCGCGCGTGATGACTGACCGTGAACTTCTGCTTAGTCTTCACCAGAAGGTGGATCGAAATCACAAATGGGTTAAGCGTCAGTTTGGTTCACTTCTTCACAACATGACTGCCACGCACAATGTAGTGAAGAAAAACCACTACTACCTCCATCAAGTCGTCGGTCGCACCTGGGCGATCCAGTCACATCTGTATGGTGAAGAAGATCTGAAGAACATGGGTCTCAAAGAAGATTTTGACTGGTCTGCACCTCCACCGAAGAAATTCAAGAAGGTCCAAGGTTCCTTCTCTGGTGGCCAGCTCATTTTCTTCATCACGCGACACTGATGAACATGAAGATTTGGACGACACCGCGGCATGCCCTACATCAACAAACGACCCCAACAACGTTCGCGCTCCTTCATCAACATAATTATCTTTAGGGGCCTTAGTCCTCATTTTCGATCCTTTTGGTCATTCGATGGGGAGAAATATGAGTTAGTCTTCAAGCGGGCCTACTATATGGGTGTTTTTTATTTGCTAAGTTACAACTCTCGTTCTTCTGAAACTTTATTGGATCGAGTTGTAATCTTAAACCCGATGATGCTCTGATACTTTTGATGCACTGTGCTCTGATACTCTTGATGCACTATTCTGCATGCTTATTCCTCGTTAAATATTATTGCACGCATGCTGAATTTCATCAGGCACCATATTTCATCATGCATTTCAAATTCTTCATATTATATGTTAAATGCGTGTATGAATTACAAGATATAGGGGGAGATCTCCATGATTCAACTCTTCAAGTGTGCATTGCTTCAAAAGCAAATTCCTCACTATGCACATCTTCAGGGGGAGTTCTTCTATATCTTGTAATCAAATTCCTCAATATCAGTAGTTACACTTCATATGTTTATCCCCGTTGAAAACTTAACCTATATTGTCATCAATCACCAAAAGGGGGAGATTGTAAGTGCATCTAGTGCCCCTTAGTGATTTTGGTGTATTGAAGACTTATAGGTTAAGGGACTAATGCGTTTGTGAGTGTACACAGGTCTATAAGTCTATGAGGAGTTTGATATTTACAGGAAAAGTCGACCCCTAAAAATGAATATCTTCGACTGAAGATTTTGGTATTTCTGAAGACTTTCATGAAGACTTTGAAAGTGAAGAAATTGGTGTGACCGTGAAGACTTGGTATTCATTCGAGGAATATGAAGCGTGAAGACTTTTGTTTTCGTAGTTTCATTTTCTCTTTCTTGAGTCATAGGAAACACCTTACTGTTAAAGGGGGTCGAGGAAATACTAAGGAAAAATTTCCATGTGATGCTCAACTCAAAATCCTACACCTACCAATCCCTTCGAGTGAAGCCATTGGAAATCTCATACAGTTCAGTCAATTTCTTCAGTGACAGAGACGAAGTTCTTCTGGTCTCTGAGGAATTTGTCCTGACTGAGGAGTTAGGAATTCGCCAGTGCGGATTGCCTACACAGTGAGGAACATGATAGCCCTGAGGATTTTGCTACTCAAAATTCCGACCGTTGCTGTGCTATGCGCCAGCTGTCCCAAAATATCTATCCACCTAACGGTCATATCATTGAAGGGCATTTATGTCTTATCATGTCGGGCTGCTCCCTAGGCTATAAATAGCCGCCCCTACAACCACTAGCTGGTTGGCTGCTCCGAGAGAAACTGACACTTGTCATTTGAGAGCAACCCATCCTCGAGGACTTTGAGCGAAAATCATCAAGTGAGGAAAAACCAAAAACCCAAAACCCAAACACCTACAAACCCCAAGTGATTGAGCATCACTGAAGAGATTGATCCTGAGTGGATTCGATGCTTGTTACCTTTGAAGAATGTGCTTCTTCCAGACGGTTAGGCGTCATGGTCTAGAGCATCCAAGAGGAATTGTGGACCGCTGAGTGACCAAGTTTGTGAAGGTTTGGAAGTCGCCTGAAGACTTACGACGAGTGATTGGACGAGGTCTGTGTGACCTTAGTTCAAGGAGAATACGGTGAGGACTGGGTGTCTTGGACTAAGTGTCCTTGACTGGGTGTCCGGGACTGTGTGTCCTCGAGTTTAAATACTCAGCCGCTCCAACCAGACGTAGAACTAAGACAACAGTTGGAACTAGTCTACCAAATCATTGTCTTCACCGAGCTTACTGGTTCTATTTCCTCAACTCTTTCATTTCCTCATAATTGTGTTGTGTGTTTGTTCATATCTGTGTTTGAAGACTTTGACTGAAGACTTTCTCAATTTCCTCAGTTCAATTTCTTCAGTCTGTTTGTCTTCATCCTGTGTTATCCTGTTATTACGCTTCCTGTACTTTGTGCCTGTCTTCATTTCATCATGATGACTTTGCTTGTATTCTGTTATGTTTACTTTTGAGTACTTATTCCGCTGCTAGTAGTTCTTCGCTAAGGAATTTCCTCACCAGCAAATTTCTCAGTGAAGAATTTCATAAAAATCGCCTATTCACCCCCCTCCCCTCTAGTCGATATAACGCACTTTCAGTGAGCAATGAATCAATTCATCATAGCTGTCGTTTACAGACACACACCTCCAGGTTATATCCTCCTGGCCACTTACGGGCTCTCACACTCCAAGGCCCAACGACACGGCCCAACACTTGCTATAACCCCTGGGCTAGGCCCAAACACACTCCCTCTACTACTCTCTATTTCCTTCTGACGGCATGCCCGCAGTAGTTGAAGCCACGGTGCTGACAGGCGCGCCCGATGGGACAGACAGCCCTGCTGGCATCCCCTCCATCTCCTTCCTCCCGCTAGTTGCCTGACTCCACAGCCTCCCCCGCCCCTCGTTCCTCCGGCAGCTTCCTCCACCGCAAGCCCGCCTCCTGACGCGGCGGTGGCACAAGGATAAACTGACATAGAATGCCTGGTAGCACAGAAAATTCAGGAAAACGATGGACGCCCGCAGCAAAAACATGGGTCGGGTTCACAGCCCAGTAAAGAAAAACACGACCCAAAAGCCCGCATTAAGATTCGTAACAGAGACCAGTCGATCCAGAATTTAACTTAGAACATAGTCGGCTGATTTTTAGTAAAATACATAATAAATTGTATTTTCAGGCCTATTTAGTAGTAGGAAGGAGGCATGTCACATGAATATTTTTTATTTTCATGAATATTTTCTAAAATGTCATGAACATAATTTTCAAACGCATGAATATTTGTAAATATCACGATTTTTTTAATGGAAAAAACATTTTTTAAATTCATGTGAACAAATTTTTACATTTCATGAACATTTTTAAAAAATATTGTGAAGATTACTGAAAGTCATGAACATTTTTAAACTTAAGAATAATTTCTTAAATGTCACGAATATGTTTTTGAATGGTGTATTTTTTCTTATATATTTACGAATTTTTTTAATGCACATTGAACAATACTATAAATAAGTAATGTAAAAAATTTGAAATATATATTTCAAGTTTTTTTTTAAATACAAAAAGTAGAGAAGGGAAATGGAAAAGGAAGCAAAAGAACGCAGAAACTAGCAATGATTTTTTCCGCAATAAGCAGGACCTAGATGCCCCCTAATCCAATCCAGGAGATTTACCAACCAATCCAAGAGACTGCACGGGTTGAAGAAACATTTTTGGAATTCGTTTTATGTGTTGACTAACTAGCAGACAGTTGGTACCTTGAAACATCGAAGGGATTCAACTTAATGATTTTAGTATAGAATTAAAGAGAAACAACCTTCCTCGATTGTCCTGGGTGGACACTATTGACCAAGACCTACGACTGCCGTGTAGGGATGAGGATCGACACAAAAACAGAAAATATTTAGCAGCCAGTTGACTCAGGAACTTACTAGCAACCAGACAAACAGAATCATGATAACCCACTTGACATCCTAGTGGCAACAAAAAAAAATCTTAAATATAGCAATTTCTACATTTTATGCAAATGCACCAAGTCAAGTTAGGAGGCCACTTGTTATCCATATGTTATAATCAAACATTTTTTTTTACAAATCATCAAATCTTGCAAGATTCAAGCGGGCATGATACTGCAACTTCATGCTTTACTAGTAAGATGCCCGTGCTACGCTACGGAATCACAAAATATTAGATGAGCTTAAGTTATAATCAAGCGCTACATTGTTATGGAATCTCTACTCCTATAAAAATGTGAGTTGGTGATGATGGTGTGCCTACCTTCGTGGCATCTGAACCGTCCAATCTAAGATGTAAGGCTGAGCGTGAGACCAGTTGCCCCCGAGCAACTTAAGTTGCACTTTTGCAGAAACCACCCCGCACACCAGAAAGAGCTGGAAGTTCTCCTTCCTCCTCTCTCGCGAAAGAAATTGAGTCTTCCAGAACTCCCAAATCCCTCACCGCCGGTCACTCCCCTTTCTTTCTCGGCGACCATCCGAGTTGAGTTGGGTGAGGGTCCCTCCCCTTGTATAGTTGTAGTTTTAGTTAGGGCCTCAACAAATCAGATATGGCTTCGAGCTTGCCGAGCATCTCTCCTTCTAGATCTGGTCGTGCAACTCATCCGAGACAGGGAGCATAGCGGCGGTTGCTGCCATGTCCATGTAAGTTCGTTTTCCCTTTGTGGTTGTTGGGTTGATTTATTCTCTTTTGTGCAGGCTTTACTTCTCAACCTCCAACTCGATGCTCTTTTTCTTGGAGCCTACCAGTGGTAGGAACACCATGAGTAGGCCGTCGAGGATTTTTGCTGGTGGCGAGCTGCTCGTTCATGGCGGCGCTAGCACCAACTACCCCGACCCTTTGTGTCCGCTCCCAACCACGCTCGCCCCTCCGTAAGTTATGTTTTTCTCCTATCAGATCCAAGAAATTGATAATTGTTTTGGAGTACAGATGATCTATACGTGATTGAAACCTTGGTCTCTCCTAAACATGTGATTTGTTAAATGCTTAGAAATGAATTGGCTGTGCATCCGCACAGTTCTTTGTGAGCTGCAGATTTAGACTTAAACTGTACTCCATCCCATCAGGTTGGAACAGGATTTTCTATTCAGTACCCAGACTATTTTTTAATTGTGACCTATGTTAGATTTTTGGTGCAAGGTATATAGAGATCATGATCAAGACTAGATATTATTAAGCAGAGAATTTCTCAAGTCCCACGCTCAAGCAACTAATTGGAAAACTACTTGAAACGCTGGCTAGGTAGTGACTAGCGATAGCAATTCAGTGAACCTACCATGGACGGCGCCACGGCAGGATCAGTGGCTGCATGTGGCACTGTACCGATTCTCCAGCCTCAAGGTCGCAACATGTTGTCCCGACACGAACTCAATCGTACTCCGCAGGCAGAGTGCAGCAGCACTGGGTGGCACTAGCGGCGCGACGCTCATAGCAGTTTGGCTAGCTAGAAGATGTACATGACCGGGAAAAGGGCACCAAAGGTATAAATTTTCTTTTCTGATTTTCTGTGTTTGTGTTGATTTCTCAATTTCATTTTTTTGAATTTCAGTGGAGCAAAGGCATAAACTGTAGACCATATACATTATTTCTGTGTACAAGAGCTATGGACTACTTTAATTTTTCATCATGTTTTTAATGTTTGAGTTTGCCCCACCTTGATTTTTATTCTTCCTCCGCCACTGCCTACCATGGTCATAGATGAGACTGACCGTGTGAAGTAGAGCCGTAGATGACACGGCCAACTCAGATTTTGTGCATTACATGGTCTCTTGGCAGTTTTAGTTTCCTCTTAAAAATAATACCATTGTGTTTATGTTGAATACTATTTGGGTGTTGCAAGGTAATAATCACTAGAACAAAATTTGTAATTTAGCATGTTTAGCGCATTGTGGTTGTGAGTACTTGTCTTTTAGTTTAAGGAATTTGTGTGCTTGTGGCCACTTGCAGTTTAACATTTTTCAATTTTTGCTCAGTTCTCCTGTAGTTATTTGATTACCATTTTGACCTACATCATTTGCAAATATTTATATTTACTGATTTTCCCAATTTTTTAGGTTCGAGGGGAAGCCAAAATATGGTTTAGATCAAGAGAAAAGAATTGGACAAGATAACACCAGTGAGGCAATGCATAGTTACCGCTAGAGGAATTGGTTTTAAAAATGTTTTTGGCACCCCCAAATTTACCAATGATTGCAATAGATCAGTTTCGACATATACTACTATTAGAAGATGATACAACTTTTATTACTAAAGTTGACATCAAAATTGGAAGTTGCAAGTCATTGTATGGTTCTATAAAATGCTGTTAGTTTGGTTTGATGGGTACATCTTCATCTCTTCTTGGACATTTTGTTTCTTTGCTTAGTATAAAATGTATTGCATGTGTTCATTATTTTTTAATTTTTCCCAAATATACTACAGACCCTCAATAGGGTCATTATTTTTTAATTTTGCCTAAACATACTACAGATCGTCATGTGTGGACGTGTTTGCAATTGCCACATGCTCTCTGTACCCTCAAATACATAGCAAACAATGAGAAAGACTTTTTTTGAGAAAACGCAAAGGACCTTTGCATTTCATTTCATGGTAAAGGTAGAACAAGCCTCCTAGGAGGTGAGTGGTACAGAGTCATACAAACTAAGCCTAGCAGGAAAAACAAGAAATAGGATTGTAAGGTGACAATGGAGAAAAAAACCTTGGCTTAGAAGAAGGATTATATTGGCTGGAAACCTCATGAGTTCCTATAAACTATATGTCATCGCTTGATCAATGTCTCCGTACATTCTTGTGTTGGTCCTCATCTTTTCTGATTCCGTAGCGAAGCGCGGGCATCTTACTAGTAATATGAAAAGTACCAATACATCCATCAAAGTGATGTTATATTGTTGATAGGTACACATCAAGCACAATCAAACATACTGTTTCCAACCAATAAACCCCATCCTTCCAGCCAAACATTTCCTTCTCAATCTTAACCTTACCGGAAGACTTGTTCATCTCCCTACTCACCTTTCTCATTGCTCACTCTATGTTATATCGAAGGGACACAGAGCATGTGGCAGATAGAAAATCCATTTGCAACTAAGATGACACTGACCAGCTTTATCTCTAAATCCAAATCGGTCTATGTCATGGGCTTCACCTCATGCCCATGAATTTGTAACACATTAAGCACTTCACTTTAACCTACCTTAATATATATAATGGAAGAATAAAATGTGACGACAATATCGATGTTTGTTCCCATGAATTTGTGCAATGGAAGTGTAGCCACTACCGACTTCATCCTTCGACTCTAAAGTGCACATGTACACACATACAAAAAAATAGTACTGGACCTGTTATATAGAAGGGGCAAAGTGCACATGTACAACAACAACAAAGCCTTTAGTCCCAAACAAGTTGGGGTAGGCTAGAGGTGAAACCTATAAGATCTCGCAACCAACTCATGGCTCTGGCACATGGATAGCAAGCTTCCACGCACCCCTGTCCATAGCTAGCTCTTTGGTGATACTCCAATCCTTCAGGTCTCTCTTAACGGACTCCTCCCATGTCAAATTCGGTCTACCCCGCCCTCTCTTGACATTCTCCGCGCGCTTTAGCCGTCCACTATGCACCAGAGCTTCTGGAGGCCTGCGCTGAATATGCCCAAACCATCTCAGACGATGTTGGACAAACTTCTCTTCAATTGGTGCTACCCCAACTCTATCTCGTATATCATCATTCCGGACTCGATCCTTCCTCGTGTGGCCACACATCCATCTCAACATACGCATCTCCGCCACACCTAACTGTTGAACATGTCGCCTTTTAGTCGGCCAACACTCAGCGCCATACAACATTGCGGGTCGAACCGCCGTCCTGTAGAACTTGCCTTTTAGCTTTTGTGGCACTCTCTTGTCACAGAGAATGCCATAAGCTTGGCGCCACTTCATCCATCCTGCTTTGATTCGATGGTTCACATCTTCATCAATACCCCCATCCTCCTGCAGCATTGACCCTAAATACCGAAAGGTGTCCTTCTGAGGTACCACCTGGCCATCAAGGCTAACCTCCTCCTCACACCTAGTAGTACTGAAACCGCACATCATGTACTCGATTTTAGTTCTACTAAGCCTAAACCCTTTCGATTCCAAGGTTTGTCTCCATAACTCTAACTTCCTATTTACCCCCGTCCGACTATCGTCAACTAGCACCACATCATCCGCAAAGAGCATACACCATGGGATATCTCCTTGTATATCCCTTGTGACCTCATCCATCACCAATGCAAAAAGATAAAGGCTCAAAGCTGACCCTTGATGCAGTCCTATCTTAATCGGGAAGCTGACCTCTAAAGTGCACATGTACACACATACAAAAAAATAGTACTGGACCTCTTGTAACTCTCTTACACCAACCAGGTTACCGCAAAAAAACTGGGGTGTGACCTGAATATCATCGACGCTAAAGTGCTAAAGCAAGCAACTTACTTTTCTGAAAGTCATCTGCAAAAAACTTCAGAATCGTAGATGGAAAGCAGCTTTTATATTACTGGCCTTAGTTAGATAGACCAGATTTTTTACTGCCACCAAATTGTAGTTGAGTGGTTCATATATACCTTGGACTACACATTGAGAACTTCTTTGTATACTATGTTTTTTGTAAAATTAGCAATGAAGTTGAACTGGCCTTCTTTCGGCTTATTCGGGACAGAAAGAACCTTCTATCTTCCAATTAGGATAAAAATGAAACAGAGGGCTGCTGACTGCAGAATATAGCGGAGTGAAGATACCTTCGATAGTACCTTAAGTTGAGCCTTGCTAAAAGCCTAAAACAGATACTTGAGAATAAAATGAAAATATAAGCATAAAACAGGACAGAGGGAATGCTATAAGCTGAAAAATAAAGAAACCACTACAGAATGTAGAGGCCCTGGTTACTACCTTTAATGAAAGAACCATCATATGGACGACACATCTTTGACGATGCGCACACGACGTCTAGATCCAGCGCGGGAATCTCGTACCCAGCCTAGCAACCAACCGCTTTATAAGAAGGTTGTCCATGATTTTTCGTCCATGTAACAGTTTCGCTAATGAAAACTGAACACCGACCTACTCTGAAGTATTTAACACAAAGAACACTGATAAAAACAAGACTGGCAAAACTCATCGATTTGAAACCTCATTTGGTTCACAATACTGAAGACTGACAAACCAAAATAACTGAAGATATGGGTGTGTGTGTGTGTGTTGGGGGGGTGGGAGATTGATGAAAAATCACAAGTAGCTCAAGAGTGTGTCCAGAAAAGACTGAATAATTGCTCATAAAAATGTATACTGAGATTCGGAATCCTAACGAATTAAGTACTGAGCCCTTCGCTCTCAATGCTTGTCCACTGCCTCACTCCCAGGCTAGCAGACCAGAGCATCCAAGACAATTAGGAGTTAATCCACACACACAATTACGTGTCTCGCCAACGGCACCCTCGTCCCCTGCTGCTTCCGCTGGGGCGCGTGCAATGGGGTCTCCCTGCTAACCTTGCCGCCATGCCCATCCCATCCATTTCTCCCTACCACCAGCTCGTCCACTCATGGTTGTGATTGATGGATACGAGAAACCAGTCCGAGCCTCCAAGGAGGCGAGGAGGCATATATTCGCGCCTTCTATCGGACTGGGAAGGAGAGGCAAAAGCAGAGCATAGTGCAGGTGTGGAGCTCCTGGGTGGCACTTCAGTTGTAGAAGGCATAGAGGTCCTAGGGGAGCAGTGGATACTTGAAGGAGATGGCCGTGGAGTGCGTCGGCGCGAACGGAATAGTAGGTGGCGGCGCCATCGCCGAGGATGAGCAGTGCGTAGCGGAGTACGTGGAGGTCGGCGAGGACGAAGGGGAGGTGGTGCAGTGGCGGAGCAACGCAAAAATAGTTGAGCGGGCCAGACAAACAAGTGAACATTTATTTTCCAAAATTACGATGAATCATGCTACTTCATTAGACATAAGACTGCCCTCACTAATATTTTAACTAAATCAGCAGATATATGCAGCCGGTGCCCGCCCTTGGCTGTTTGATGTATGATGCTGGCCCTATCCAACCGAGGGATAGCCGATGAACCAAACGCCACCCTAGTGGCTACTGGTGCTTTCTGTGCCGCTGCTGCTCGGCTGCTCCTTGTGGCCATAATTACTGCTCCATGGTTGGTGTCGTGCGAATCTCCCACTGCTAGTAGACTAGGCTTATGGGCTACCGATGTACTACTAGTATGTGAAAGAAAAAAGATAGAGATCATGGGCGGGCCATGGCCACTTTGGCCTTGCTGTAGCTCCGCCAGTGAGGTGGTGGGCAGCGGGGCTCCTGCATCAGAACCTCAGATGAGGAAGCAGGAGAGTCCTCGCGGACTCGAAAGGCGGACGACGCCGCGGCGTACTTGCCGACGTGGTCTTCGAAGGAGACGGAGTAGGGGGGGGAGGAGACGGCGGTGGGGAGGGAGAGATGGCGGGCGGCGAGTCTGCTGCATCAGAGGAATAGGCAAGACGACGCAACGGACGAACAACGCCGGCGGCGTACTTGCCGATGTCGGCGTCGCAGGAGATGGGGTAGGGAGGAGGGGGTGTGAAGGTTGATCTAGTGGCGGACGATAAGGCTGCGGTGGAAGAGAGGAGTTGGGCGGACGGCGCCGGTGGCACCGGTCGCCGCCAGTTCGCTTCCATATTTCTCCAGAATGATCGATTGCTTCATTGGATACTAGTGGTTGGGGCGCCACTCGGTGGCGTCGCCTGAGAGGAAACTGGGCGGTGTTAGGTGGGAGGCACCCCTTCCATTTTACTTATTATAGTATGCAGTATTATTGCATAATAGGCATATTAAGCAGAAAGTAGCCACGAGAAACCACTTGATGAAACAAAATTTAAAGTTCATTACACACTTGATGAAACAAGTGACACATGCATCTTGGCTCTAACATCACATTGATAGAGTACTGAAATCATCTCCAAAAAAAGAATGAACAAAATAGTAACCATGGATGGAGTGGCTTATCTTCACCTCGTGCTCAATGCATCCACTGTCCCAGATCCCGGGCTAGTCTTCGCTGTCGCCGCCGCCGGTAACCGCTGTATCTTTTTGAGCCTCACCTCCCAATTTCAGTGCAAAATGCAGCCATCATCTTGGAATTCCTTGATAATATCCCTGCCAAGTGCACCATATACAGCTACTCTAGTATGGTTAAAGCAATAAAAGGAAATTGGGTACCTTTTGTTGGATGTCATCCTTGGATTCAGATCCAATTGATCGAGCAGCTCTGTTGAGGGCATTGTTGGTGCTTCCACCTCCTTGGACATTCAAAGTAAGGCTCCAGATTTTGTCTTCCAAACCTAGTTGGGATTGTGAATAATGAGAGAAAAAACTATCAAATATGTCGCCTTTCATTTTCAGCAGTTTCCCTTCAAATGTGAATCCATTAATGCATGGGTATGTTTTCTATTAACACCTAATATGAAAGAAAGCTAACTATAATAAATTAGAGAACACAATTCAATAGTTTTCAGTGATGTTACCAAAGAACTATAAAATGTTATTTGAAAGCGTACATCATACCTTTACTGCATTGGTATTCATAATTATTTGAGTGGCGAACTGAGCTTTATTTACCTACTATATATTTTTTTTATTCGCCAAAACCTAAAATAATATAACCTTGGCAAGACGTATCCGTAAACCTGCACAACCTCAGGTTGTAGTTCTGCCCGATCTATCTCCTCTAACACCCATAGTTAAAACTTTGAGAGTTATATATTTATCTTAACTGATAGGAAATAAACACAATAACAATGGACAAGAGCATAGTGCATTCAGTGCATCACTTTATGTTTATACAATGTACATGATGATCAAGCAAGTATCATATGCTGTAAGAACTGAAGCCTCTAACACAAGTTGAATTTGAAGATTGCGGAAATCATGAGAAGCAGATTGAACTGAAAGTAATTTATAAAAAAATTGAAAACTATGAGAAGGTAGTGCCTGGAGCCTATATGCTTGCTCTGTTTCGACTTCTTCTTGGATTAAAGATGTTGAGTAACTTCGTGCCTGCACGTCAGTTCTTGGCGTTCGGCTCGCTGTCCAAGTCAGCGCCATGGTTGGGGCCATCGCCAGCGGCCAGATGGCCGAGCACATTGGCCAGAAAGGGGTGAGAAAATCTTGACCCCTCCCTCCCTCCGAATGAAAATTAAGAGTTGAGCTTGTATTAGTCTCAAATCTCATGAGTTATTTAATTAGTTGCGTGTGGCATTTGATACGATAATCAGAGAAGAGAAATTGGTGTTGCAGACAATGTGTAGGTGAAGACTTTTTCTGAAAAGGTTCATTATTTTGTTCATGTCATATGCTTGCAAGTTGCAACAAATTAATTCTTGACTACACTAAAGTTTTAATCTTTTATACTATGGACATGCCTACTGAATTTTCAGTCGTTAACGATGGTGGCGATTCAGAACATCATCGGTTGGCTCGCCATCTCCTTCACGAATGCATGGCATGATGCACCCACATGTTTCCCAAGCTTATTTTCTGCCATTTCTCTTCTCGCGACGATACGAGCTTCATGCTTGCTAATCGATGTTTAATCCACATGACTCATCACTTCTCTACATGGGACGGCTGCTTCAAGGATTTGGTGTTGGTGTCATATCATACATGGTTTGTAATAAAGTACCTTCACTGCGTGATTATTCTGTGCCTAGGATGTTCATGACTTTATGCTTTAAGATTTTGAGTACTTCTCAGCTGGTTCAAAAATGTTCAGAAACAAGAGAGCAACTAATATGTCAATATACTGGATGCAGAATGATCCAGGTTTTTTTTTTTGGAGAAGATGGTTCATTGTTTATACCTACGCACCCCTATCAAAACTAAATTAATCTTTTGAAATTAGAACATTTTTACTTTGTGCTTGGGCAGTGCATGCTGATTTTTATGGCTTTATGCTTTAAGAGATTCAGTACTTCTCCATCGTATATACCAACTTATTTTATTGCCAACAGATTATTGAGCTACTTAATAGTTACAATACTAACTCCTATGTATGAATTAAGGCATGCGATCATACCAGATGCCTGTATACATCAGAGCTCCTCAGAGCACAAGAGGATCGCTTGGCTTCATGAAATCCTCAAATGCAGAATCAGCAATAGCTATGTAAAAGAAAAGAAGCACAGTCAGTATGTTACATGACATGAGAACAACAGATGACTACCTAATCTAAGTACAACATAAGTTTCGTATAAACAGGATTGAAATGAATCATAATTAATGGTTATAGTCAATAAAATGCCAGAATGAGTTATATTGACCAACCTAAGTACCTAATATTGTTACGTCCATTAGACAGTGTGCAATCAAAATCATGTGATAGTTAACTATTTCTAATCCAATAGATTGTATACAACACAGACTGATATTTTAGATTCAAAAGAAGAATCCAGTATCAGAGGCTATCTGAACTTACTTTTGAATCACGCCACCGCTAGTCCACTGCCTCCTGATGATAACACCATCAATCATTAGGTTGGTTTCCATCCATCAGTATGTTCACCCTTGAGAAGTCCAGGCTAGGGTGCTACAATTAGGATCCCTATCAGATAAACGAAGAACTATATTTCTTGATATAATTGGAGGGATGCGACTACCATAACAACAGGTGGATGCATCCGTTCAACCCAGGTGGGGAGCATACAAAATCTGCAAAATAGGGAGGTTAGAAGATGATAATTTCATTAATAGTTCGGTACACACAGTACTTTATAGATGGTTGCTCACATATCTAAATGCCGCATTTCTTGGTTCATACGTAGCAAAAATTCCTTGCAATATTTTCTAGAACCAGGAACAATCACTGCATTGTGAATGTTACATTTCTGTTTCTCTCACGCAGCTTCAGAAGGAACTCGCGGATCATGAGCTTGCGGAGCAGATGGAGGAGCCCATGGCCCAGCAGCTGGAAGCAGACATCAATGCTCTGGTTTATAACAAGCAGCAACTGGCCCTGCGAGCAAAAGCCACTATCCATCAATGACAAGAAAGAGGAGATCCAAAGGAAGGTGTGCAGATTCCTACCATGTGTCATCATGATTTCTTTTATTTCTTCTGTGAACCCAAAACTCTATTATGGTAATATGATTACGTTCACTTTGGTTGAAACATGACATGGCATATGATTAGTACTTCCTCCGTTTCTTTTTAGTCTGCATATAAGGTTTGGTCAAAGTCAAGCTTTGTAAAGTTTGACTAATTTTATATTAAAAAATATAAACATTGACAATATGAAATCAATATTATCAGATGCACCACAAAATGTATTTTCATACTATATAGTTTTAATATTGTAGATGTTAATATTTTTTTATATAAATTTGGTCAAACTGTGTATAGTTTGACTTTGACCAAATCTTATATGCGGAGTAAAAAGAAACGGAGGGAGTAATTTAGGTTCTGTTTGTGACATTGCATTCGTCAGAATCTAGGTCTACTTGAACCTCTGCTTCAGCTGCTAAACTGTCTTATACCATTGTAGAATTCTTATAATGATTCTACAGCGTCGTAAAGGCCTTCTGTTCATTGTAAATTTCTCAAAGCTTCATATACAATTAAGTTAATTAGAACGATGTCTTCATGTAGTATCGCTCTCCATCCAAAAACTGATTATTTTTTGTGGATTTCTGGCATCATGAGTTTCAAATAAAGGATAATCCATACCTAGAGCCAAGCATGCTACATGGTCTATGAGTTTCTGATCAAAATACATCATGCATTGTCATACCAGGTCGAATATAAGACATCTTTGCATAGTTGTGGTGTAATCTATTCAGCCTTGTGCATTTGGCGTGGCATCGATCCTGGTCTTGTAGATCAAAGCTAGAGCTACTTTGTCAAAAACCTTCCCTCTAATTTACGGAGGGGGGATGGAGCAGGATATCTACAGTTTACCATCTGCAAAGTGAACTCTCTGCACAGTCTGTTGAAACTACTTTTATATCCACCATTTAATCTTGCGTCTTGACATCTGCTTGTCACCGATTGGTATTCGGCTATACCTTGTGAATGAGGCTCTTGAACGCCTGATATATTGCTCTCGCTAACTTAAGCTGATAGTTTGATATTCTGCTCAAAAAGCAACAACTCACTGCATAATGTTATATTTGTTGCGTTTTTACTGGCGCAGGTGACCCAGGCTGATTTTGAGACTTCTAAACATTCCCAAGAAAGCTCGAAATTGATGTCCAAATCAGTAAACTCGCCAGAAAAAGTTCAGGTGGCTAGGCACAAATCTATCAAGGGATTAGAGGGCTAAGACAGGAATCAGTAAAATTCAGAGTTTTGAATCTAAGTGAACACCTGTTATTGCTGCAACTCCCCTGCATCAACTAACAGTCTAATACATGCCCTATGGTAGCATATATTGAGTGATTCAACTCTGTTACTGCCTTACTCCTTACTGCAGCCATTACAACAAAATATGCAGATTATAAAACATGCAAGGAAAAAAGGGAGAGCTGCTATTGTGACACTGCACTGCTCAAAGTAAATTGATTCATATGAACCTCCATGGGCAGTGCCCACCATGATTTAGAGAAGTATTCGGCAGTTGGAAAAGGTAGGATGCATCGTACCTGGTCGGATCTGGAACGGTTGGCCCTTGCCGGCGCAGACGAAGCGGATCCGTGTCGATAGTGTCTTGCCTCCGCGTGACGATGGTTCTTGTTGAGCTACTTTTGGCGCCGCCGGCAGCGCCCTCCAACACATACTCGTCCTCCCTGCCGGCTATCTCCATGGATTCAGATTGAGAAGAGAAAGGGGTAGGACACGAGGCGGCAGAGAGGGGTCGGGGGGTGAGGGAAGGGGAAGGAAGGAGGCGACTTGCCTGGATCGAGAGAAGGTCTGGACGATTGGATGTCGAGTTTGCTTCCTTCTCCGGTGGCCGACGTCGGAGGACCTGGCCATGGGCCGATGGGGCGAGGCAGTGGCGGCATCAACCCTAGCATGCGCCGAGGGAGAACGGGTGGGGGCGATTTCCTCTTCCTCTCTCGTTTTCTTCTGGACGAAGCAAACAACGCGTTGGGGCAGCAAAGGTCAAACCGCCGATCTTTGTTGTCTCTAGCTAATCCGACGTGGACTGCACGAGAGCACGCCCCGGATGCGCAACTGAATGTGTTTAATGGTGGGACTGGAGGGATGTGGACCATGAGAACGAGGGGTTTCCTTGCAAATGTGAAGTGGGGTGCCTCCTATGCGTCGGATGTAGATCAAACGATCAAAAACGATGGATGGCAGACACACCATCACCACCAACTGTGTTTTTTATAGAAGTAGAGATTATCAATTTGCATACGTTGTTTTTGTGATACCACAAATCAAAATAATTCATTTTTTTAGAACCAACAACTGGTTTGATGAGGGTCAGTTGCTCGTTTAACTGATCTATCACGAACCAAACCTCGTGTTTGAAGATGCCCTGTGGCGACCTCTTCAATCTTAAAATACAATACTACTTTGCTATCACCACCCGTGAGTATTTAGACTTGCAAGGTGATCCTTGTTGATTCATACGAGTTTTAATGTGCCACATGCTACTCGGGTTAGAATGTAAGTGATGCTTTCGGCTATTAGACTTTAGCCATCTAGGGAGCGGCACTTCATTGTTTCGTTTGACAACAAACCGTTTGTATTGTTCTTACACAACCTCGCTTTCACGGTTTAGGCCCCTTCTATTTTCTCATTGTTAGTACATGATTACATGAATATCTTTTGCTTTGTTTTCTTCCACGATTTCGGTCTTCGGTAGACACTATGTGCGAGCGGTGGTATACAAGACACATATATATGTACTAGGGTCGCGCTATTCGTCGCCCTGGATGAGGAATAATTATTCTTCACTCCCTCTCTATTTTGAGGTCATTGCACTGTATTTTTAAGTTTCATAAATTTTGTCTTACTTCATACGTAAAAATAGAACGTAAGAAAATATATACTCGCCGCAAAAAATATTTCATGTTACGTAAAATTACGAACATAAAGACATAGTGTAAAACATAGATAAAATATGATATTTCTGGTCTTATAACCTATTTTTTTATACCAAATTTTACGTAGTGAAACAATATGAATGTAACTATTTGTATTTCAAACGTAATTTATTTATGAAACGGTCGTAAGATTATCTCGGGTGAAGAATAACTTATTCTGCACCCTGGGTGATGAATAGGATTAGTACTTGGTACCCCACAAAAAAACAATATGTACTTTGTGTTTTCTTTTCTTTATGGTGATCCAAACCGCGCCAAATACCATTATATATGTACTCCATACATGAAAAATATCTCTTTTACCTTAAAAAAATATCTCTTTTCATTTGAGAAACATGAAAATGATCTCTTTTTTTAGAACAATGGAAATGTTTTTCTAGAAAACATGAAAAATGGCCTCTCAATTTTTGTTTGGAGAAAAACATCCTTTTTAAAAAATTAGGGCAAAAGCAACCTTTTTAATGGAAAAATGGTCTCTCAACCTTACAACCGTTAAGTTTTTTTTGGTGGGGGGGGGGGGGGGGATGGGAATCGTTCACGCTAACTCTTAGGGCTACCATTCGGGCTAGATGGTACACAATCGAGCATATAATTGGCCCAATCTAAGCCCAGCCGAAGCCAGTGTACCTGTCAGCACGTCGGCTCCTGGGTCCCACCTTCCAGCCACCGACGACAGCCCCGCGAGAAAGGAACCCCCTCAGCCATCGACGCTGGCACCGCACGAATCTTACAGCCACGCGCCTTCCCCTTCTGCTCGCCCTCGCCCTGCCCTCGCCGCCGCCACCGTCTTGCGCTCCGCGACCACACTTTTCTCATGGCGGCGACGGCCGCGGCGGAGGCAGACGGCGGTGGCGCCGTCACCACGCGGCTATTCGTGGGCGGGCTGGCGGAGGGCGTGTCCGCGGCCGACCTGGAGGCCGTGTTCGGCTCCATCGGCCGCGTCGCCGGCGTCGAGTTCGTGCGCACCAGCGGCCGCAGCTTCGCCTACGTCGACTTCCAATGCCCCTCCCACAAGGCCCTGGCCAAGCTCTTCTCCACCGTAAGCATCCGGCACCCCATCCAACCATCTCCTTGTCAATAGTAGCAGATTGGGGTTTGCTAATTCCATCCGTTCGCCCTAATGAGCGCCTTTGGTGGAGATGAACGAGATTTTGGCCCTCCTATAGCTGTTTGCTATCTCGCTTTGCGGTTGCACAGAGGATTTCTGATACGATGTTAATTTGCGTGTAGTACAATGGGTGCAAATGGAAAGGAGGGACGCTGAAACTGGAGAAGGCCAAGGAGCACTACCTCGTTCGACTGAAGCGAGAATGGGAGCAGGAGGCGGCGGCGGCGGCAGCTGCTCAAGAAATGCCTGCGAAAGATAATGTGGACAAGCAGGTAGAGAAGGAGAAGGAGAAGCGGAAGCTGGAGAAGGATGCTCTGGAAAGTTCAAAACTGAACATCTACTTCCCGAGATTGAGGAAGGTGAGTTGTCTCTCTGTGTTGCATTATTCTTTGGTCTGACTGTTTTGATGAATTTTCCAAATCGTGTGTTTCGTAATTTCTTTAGTCTGTGCAAACAGGTGTGACCATGCAAGTAATAGTATGCCATTCCTCCTGATGATTAATAGCATGTTCTTGGAATTGCTTCATTGTACTTTTTTTTCATAAGCATGAACTGATGCTCGAATCATGTTCATTTTGTAACGGAATATGAGACAAACTTAGCGGGTGTAATTCGTAAGATTAGGTTTTGAATGAGAAATAGCAATTCAGTGTGAAATTGTGTGTAGATAAATATCTTGTTGAGACTGGTTGTAACAGAAACAGCAAGGGTAAAAGAGTAGTTATCATGCACTATATTGATCAAAATAGCAGCTGTGCATTTCCTACCGAAATGATCATCTAATATGTCAGTTATTTCCGTGACATGCATTCTCCTAACCAATGATCTGTTTTGCAGCTGAAACCTTTGCCTTTTAAAGGCAGTGGAAAGCACAAATACAGTTTCAGAAATATTGAAGTCCCTTCCTACCCAATTCATTTCTGTGACTGTGAGGAGCACTGTGGACCTCCTGAGAAAGCAAATGAAGAATATGCTGCTGTTCTTAATCGTGTTGCATATGAGAAGGAGCGCAACATCATGAATTCTGTGATGAGTAAGCTCTTTGAGAAGGACACTGAGCAACTCGATTCGTCGGAAGTGCAGAAACAAGATGATGTTGTTAACATCATGGAACCGTCTGATGCTGAGACAGAACTCTCTAATGCTGAGACGGAACCCTCTGATACGGAGACAGAACCCTCTGATTCCGACAATGATTTGCCAATGGAAGAAACAACAGAAACTCCTGAAGAAGATTTGGATGACCTCCAAATGGAAGAAACAGACGATCCTTCTGAAGAAGAATTCGATGATGACCTTGTGATCAACATTGCTCCTCGCAAGGCCAACAACTCAGCTGCCCAGTTAAATAGGGCAAACCAAGCAGTGAATAAGGTATGCATATTGCAGTTACTTGCCTGAATAATTTTCCCGTGATGCACAATTTTTCCATTCAATATGTGCAATAACACTCCTAATTAATTTCTAAATATTAGGACGAGCGGTTCAGAAAACGTCAGCACTTTGATGAGATTTCTCCACAAATGAAGAGACAGAAACCTGAGGATTTATCTGAACCTAGAAACCAGAAGCAGTCTACTTCAATGAATGCAGACAGGACTACAGGGAAGTCTTTGCCATCTGTGGCAGTAGCCATCCAAAATGAACAGAAATCCTCTGTTTTGTCAGGAAAAGGAACGCATGGTTTCTCTTCCGTACTTGATAGAGCTAAAAGTTCTGCTGGTCTTCAAGGTGTTGACGCTCTAACTGGTCGTTCCACCAAAAACGAAGGTTCACAAAATGAGCTTCCTACTACTGAACCTAAAAAGGGTTCTGTGTGGACTCAGAAGTCTGCCTGGAGAGATCTTGTAGGAGGCATGGGTGCTACATCTTTCAGTATATCGCAGATATTGCCGAACATCAACCCAGCACCACCAAAACTTGAATCTGCTACCGAGACCTCTGTCGCTCGCACCGAATCCAAGAGGGAAGTGACCTCATTAGGTATGACATCTTTGGGATCCCCAGAGGCTATAACTCAGCCCTCGGCTGAGCAGAACTTGCTGAGTTCCACGGGAATGCCATCTGCTGGAACTACAGTTGGTTCAGCTGGTCATGAAACCCGAGGGCACGACGGGAGCAACAAGGTAGAAGAACCTCGCGTGGTCCCAAAGATTACAATCAGTGAAGTCTGCCCGTTCATGAGAAACGAAGAGTCCATTCAGCAGTGGTCGAAGGCAAAGAAGGTTCTAACCGGGTTCATCAAGAGGGGCGACGAGAAGAAAGCAGGATCCAGTAACTCCAGGAGAGGAAAGCCACCGTCACGGAGAGGATAACCGGATGTTCTTGGGGTCACATCTTGCTGAGCTACCTTGTATCATCACCAAAGCTTACCAAACGAGCAATCACTCTTCTATCCGAAGCTTGACTCCTGCAAATTCGAATCTTGCAAATTTTGTTTTACATTCTGAACTAAGTTTTCTAGCCTCTGGAGGACATGTCAACTGTGTCTCCTTGTAGCATTATTGATCCGAGGAACGCTCCGATGTATCTGCAGTATTACGTGAAACCTCAGTAAATCACTGTATCTTGTCTCTTGAATGATCATCTCCACTTTCTTATCTTGCAATATGTTTAATCTCCTAGTATTGTTCCAACTCTTGCATGTTTTCCCCTTAATACCGGGGGCTCCTTTGCAAAAAACTGGCCCTGCTACTGCTGTGTTCTTCCACTAAGAAGAACTCAGCCATTCACCCGGGCCACAATTAGAACTATGCATTTGCTAAATTTCAGTGGCCTGAAAACACACTTCGTGTCAGTTGTTTTTGATGAAAAATTCTGAAGGCCGGCCCGAGGCTGAGATGAGGAGGGAGGAAGAGGGTTGACGTCTGACCACGCGCACGGTGAGAGATCTCTAGCCGTTCGGCCCCCTAGGGGTTTGAAATAGAGCCGCGTAGGGGCGCGCTGGCGGAAAACTCAGCGTGGGGGCGGTCGGGTTCCCAGCCCTCCCCCCCCCCCCCCCCCCCCCACCTCCCCCAAGGTCGCCCCTAGGCGCCGATTTCGGGCCACTTTTGTCGCAAATTGGCCCACTTTTCAGCCCACTGTCGGTGCAAATTGACCAATTTCGGCCCATATTCTGCGTGCTTTGACACAAATTCAACATAAGCTATTTTTTATCACATAGTTCATCACAGAAAATCAAATAGTTCAATAATTCAATACAAATCATATAGTTCAACAAATAAAAACTCATATTTCATCACATGTCGAGCTAGGCGTGGCCCTTGAGCCTCCATAGGTGCTCCACCAGATGCTACTGCGGTTGTTGATGCACCTGTGGGTCTCGGATCTCCTGACGCATATTGAGCAAGGCAGTCCAGGTTGCTGGTGGCTGGTGATCAACTTGGGCAAGAGGACCCTGCCTGTAATATGGTTCAGTGTCAAACACTGGCTCTTCCTGCTCGCTCTCAATGATCATGTTGTGCAAGATGACACAACAAGTCACGACCTCCCATATTTGATCTTTCGATCAGGTCTGAGCAGGGTAACGAACAACAACAAATCGAGATTGGAGCAAACCAAATGCCCGCTCGACATCCTTCCTGCAAGCCTCCTGACACTTGGCAAAGTGGGAGTTCTTGCCTCCTGACACAAGGTTTGAGATAGTTTTCACCAATGTGGACCATCTCGGATGGATGCCATCTGCTAGGTAGTATTCCTTGTTGTAGTGCCGCCCATTGACCTCGAAGTTCACCGTAGGAGAATGACCTTCAACAAGCTTGGCAAAGACACGGGAGCACTGCAGTACATTGATGTCATTGTGAGTTCCTGGCATACCAAAGGAGTGCCAAATTCAGAGGTCGTGTGTGGTCACTGGCTCAAGTACTACACTGCAACCGCCTTTGGTGCCTTTGTACATCCCCTGCCAAGCAAATGGACAGTTTTTTCCATTTCCAATGCATGCAGTCGATGCTTCCAAGCATCCCAGGAAATCCTCTTGTTGCATTCTATGCTAGGATCCGAGCAGTGTCTTCAACATTGGGTGATCGCAAGTATTGCAGGCCAAACACTGCCACCACTACCCTGTAGAACTTGTACAAACACTCAATGGTCGTGGACTCGACTATGCGTCCATAGTCGTCCAGTGAATCACCGGGAGCTCCGTATGCAAGCATCCTCATAGCTGTCGTGCACTTCTGGAGTGAGGTGAATCCAAGTGTGTCGGTGCAATCCTTCTTGCACTTGAAGTAGCAGTCAAACTCATGGATGGAATTCATAATTCTGAGGAAGAGCTTGCAGTGGAGCGTCGGCGAAGTAGTTGGAGTAGAGCAAGCAATAGCCTCCCCGTCGATGCCTCTGCTTTGCCTTCAGCCGGCCCGGCACCTGTGACGCCCGGATAATTAGGCTACGGTGAACCTCTGCTAATGATGCCACGCCACCTCGATTAATGTTGCTAATCTCGCGTTAGTTCGAGACCGGTTCGGTTTAAAAATTCAAAATCTAGCAAACAATAAAAGTTCTCAAATATTAAAACTAAAATGTTCGGAGTGGGCCAAATTTTTCCATATTAAATATTGGTGAAGAAGCCACACTTTTGTAAAGTATTTTAGTTGCACTATAGTATGTAAAACAGCAGCAAAACAATTATTTAAATGCTTTTAAATACTAAACAAATGTTAATCTAGTTTATATAATCGCCAAACTTTTTGGAATAGGTGGCCTATGTTATTATGCTAATTTAGGAGTAGGGGTTATATTTTTTTTTGTAAAGTTGTTTTGTTAACTAAAATAAATAAAAACAGAAAACTAACAAAAATAAAAAAAGGAAACACCCCCCACACACTGGGCTTCGGCCCAGCAGGCCTTTGGACCACCCACCTGGCCGGCCCATCTCCTCTCCTTAACTCCCTCCCCACTCCACCGGACCCCCACCGACAGACCCCCACTTCCCCCGCAAAAATATCTGCCCCCTCTCCCCCGACTGGATCGGGATCGAGGGAGGAGACCTCCGTCGCTGCCGCTCAACGCCAGCATCACCGCCTCCAGCGCCCCGCCGCCGCCACGGCCCGCCACCTCGACACGCCGGACCATGTCATCGGACCGCTGCCGCGCAAAGCCTCCCTCGCCGGACCGCCTCCTCGACCCCGCCCCGCCTCTCCTTCAACAACTCCTTCGAGCCTCGCCGCCACCCCTCCTCTTCAACGCCGGTGAGGGCCTTGCCCTCCCCTTTCCCTTCCTCTGCTCCGTGCCGACCGCGACGCTCGCTCCCTGCGCTGGCACTGCACGTCTCCGCCCGCGCCCGCGAGCTCGCTTGCGCTCGTTGCGCACGCCGCGACCCTGCACCGTGGTCGCCATGCCCGACTGCGCCCTCCGCGCGCCCCTCGCGCGTCCGGGCCGCGCCCGGCCACCGCGCGCACGCGCACCCCCCCCCCCATCGCCCCATTGCTCCCCCCGCGCACCCCGTCCGGTCGGTCCGTCGCCGCACCATCGCGGGCGACCGCACCTGCCCGCGCCCTCCTTCCCGCGCATCGCGTTCGTCACCGCAGCCATAGCCGGCCAGACTCGTCCATGAGCACGGCCTCGTGCTCCTCGCCTCCCGCGCCCCGCTTGCTTCGCCTACTGCTGCTACTAACCACCGCCGGCCGCCCTCCCTTCCTCCCGCGGCCGCGCCACCGCGTCCGCCCGCGTCACCGCGCCTCCCTGTTCGCCCTGCAACTACGTGCTGCTGGTGGCACCGTAGCCACCCCGCGCCGCCTACTCGCCACCGCGTCGGCCCCCGCTGCCTTCCCGGCGGCCAGCCGCTGCCCCGCGACGCCACTCCGTCCGAAGCCCCCGCCCCCGCCGCTGCTTCCCGCCGCTGCTTCTCGCTACGACGGCCACCCCCGCTCCGTCCCCCTGGCCTTGCCTGCCTAGCGCCGCGCCGCTGTCGCCCCGCGGCTGCCGCTGCTCACCAACGCACTCCGGCGCCCGTGCCCCTCGTCGCGGCTGCAGCTAGCCGCGCCGGCGCCTCCCTTGTCGTGGCCTCGCTCGCCATTTGACCCGCTCGGGTCCGCCTCCTCGGGCACACGCCCGTGACCGCTACGCCCCTTTAGCCTCATGGGCCACTGACCATAGGGGCCCACAGCCCCTGTTTTGTAAAAAAAAGATATTAAAAAATAAGTAAATATAAAAACATTTAATTATTTAATTAATTGATTAGGTAATTAATTATCTTAATTAGCCTAATGAACTAGTTTAGTTATTTTAAATCTGTTAATTAGTTAGGTCAGTGACAGACGGGCCCCACTGCCCTGTTTGACCAGTCAACGGTCTATGTTGACCGCTGACATCATGATGGTGTCATGCTGGTGCAATAACTCCATTTTAGCTTTAATAATAAATTCAAAAATTGTTTAAATCTTTGATAAATCACAGAAAATAATCCGTAGCTCGGATGAAAAAGTTTTATACATGAAACTTGCTCAGAACGACGAGACGAATCCGAATACGCTGCCCGTTTGTCAGCCACACGTCCCTAGCATAGCGAACATGCAACTTTCCCTCTCCGGTCCGTCTGTCCAAAAACGTGGAACACCGGGAATACTTTCCCGGATGTTTTCCCCCCTTCGTCGGTATCACTTATCCCTGCGTTAGGTCACCTCTAGCATCGCGTATTGCCATGTTATGCTTTGTGATGCTTTGATTGCTCTGTTATTTATTATGTTCCCCTTCGTTACTTCTTTCCGGTAGACCCCAAGACCGATGTCGGTACCCCCTGTGATCGACTACACCGACGTCGAACCCTTCTTGCCAGAGCAACCAGGCAAGCAAACCCTCCTTGAGCATTCCGATATCGCCCATTTCTTTCCCTCTCATGCTTGCATTAGAACTGCTACTGCTTTATGTATGATCCTACTCTGATGCATAGCCTGTTGTTGTTACCTGCTTTCATACCTTACCTGCTTATCCTAAACTGCTTAGTATAGGTTGGTTAGAGATCCATCAGTGACCCTACCTTGTCCCAGTTGCCCGGCTTTATGTTCGATGACTCGATCAACGTGATTGACGTCCAGGCCCCGACACCACACATCACTTTCCCCTTTTGTTGCTCGACTCTGCAGAGTTACCATCGAGTGCCGAGGGTGGAACCTCATACATCACTGCTGATGAGATCTCTGTAGTCTAGCTATCCGTTCGTGGTCATCGAGGGTGATTTCCTCCTTAACCACTTCCGTTAGGGCTCTGTCGTGCAACCCCTCAAGTGTGAACCTCGAGGGTGGATCCTCTTACGTTCACCTTGATGATAACATCGAGTGGAATTCACCGGGGGTGATTCCTGGGGTTTTCCCCTTGGTGTTAGACACACAGTTACTATGGTTACTATGACTTTACAACTGAACCATGTTACTAAAGACGGGTAGGCCCTGAGGGGTACCCGCGCGAGCTTAATAGCGAGTGATGTGGAGTCGGGTTGACCTGGAAGGTGCCCGCGAGATACTTACGAGGCGTGGCCGGGCATTCTTAGCCCATGTCGCAAGTACTCGAGACGGGGCGACGGGGTCACATCGATCGTGAGTCTCTGCTCGTTACCGCGCGTTCCTAATCCACTACGATTTGAATATTTGATCCGATGGGCCTCTGGCCTGATAGCACTAACCATCACGTGGGCATAGTATGGGCGTTCTGCGTCGTATACATCGGCCGAAGCTTAATAGACATCAGCGACTGAGCGGCGCGCGTCGGGTTGGACTGGTAAGCTCCTGCCTTTTTAGGGAGGTAGCTAGGTCTGCTCATCGGCCGCCCTCACAACGTGCAGGAGTTCCCGGGGAGATGGCCCATGACCCCTGGGGGCATAGGTTTAGTCCAGCGTGCTGGCCTCTCTATTAGGCCTAGGTCGGGTTACGGCGTATTGTTTGGCCGAGGCCGGGCATGACCCAGGAAAGTGTGTCCAGCCGGAGTTAATCGAGTGTGGTGGGTAAGTTGGTGCACCCCTGCAGGGAAGAAAACATCTATCGATAGCCTGTCCTATGGTAACGGACACGTGGAGTTGTATCCCGATCGATACAACTAGAACTGGATACTTGTGATGAGAACTGGATGGTGATGAGAATTGGATTGTGATGATAACTGGATAGTATGGCTCTGGGATTGCTTTCTCGCAGGGAGTCGAGAAAGGATCTCTGGCCGAGGTTGATAACACTACTACTACTTTACTTTATGCTACTCTACTCCCTCCTGTTGCTGCAAGATGGTGGTTTCCAGAAGATGTTAGTCTTCGATAGGACTAGGCCTTCTCTCTATTCTGGCATTTCTGCAGCCCAGTCCACATATACAACCCATCCTTTGATACAGATGCATACTTAGTTTAGATCTGATGTAAGTCTTGCGAGTACTTTGGATGAGTACTCACGGTTGCTTTGCTACTTCTTTTTCCCCCATACCCGATTGTTGCGACCAGATGACGGATCCCAGGAGCCAGACGACGCCACTGATGACTACTGCTGTTGGGTTTCGTAGTAATTTCAAAAATTTTCCTACGCGCACACAGGATCATGTGATGCATAGCAACGAGGGGAGAGTGTTGTCTACGTACCCAACGCAGACCGACTGCGGAAGCGATGACACGACGTAGAGGAAGTAGTCGTACGTCTTCACGATCCAACCGATCAAGCACCGAAACTACGGCACCTCCGAGTTCGAGCACACGTTCAGCTCGATGACGATCCCCGGACTCCGATCCAGCAAAGTGTCGGGGAAGAGTTTCGTCAGCACGACGGCGTGGTGACGATCTTGATGAACTACAGCAGCAGGGCTTCGCCTAAACTCCGCTACAGTATTATCGAGGAATATGGTGGCAGGGGGCACCGCACACGGCTAAGGAATCGATCACGTGGATCAACTTGTGTCAACTTGTGTGTTTAGAGGTGCCCCTGCCTCCGTATATAAAGGAGTAGAGAGGGGGAGGCTGGCCGGCCATAGAGGGAGGCGCAGGAGAGTCCTACTCCCTCTGGGAGTAGGATTCCTCCCCCAATCCTAGTCCAACTAGGATTCCTCGGAGGGGAAGGGAGAGAGGGGGGCCGGCCACCTTCTCCTAGTCCTAATAGGACTAGGGGAGGGGGAAGAGGCGCAGCCACCTTGGGCTGCCCCTTTCTCCTTTCCACTAAGGCCCATGAAGGCCCATATGGCTCCCGGGGGGTTCCGGTAACCTCCCGGTAACCCGGTAAAATCCCGATTTCACCCGGAACACTTCCGATGTCCAAACATAGGCTTCCAATATATCAATCTTTACGTCTCGACCATTTCGAGACTCCTCGTCATGTCCGTGATCACATCCGGGACTCCGAACAACCTTCGGTACATCAAAATGCATAAACTCATAATATAACTGTCATCGTAACCTTAAGCGTGCGGACCCTACGGGTTCGAGAACAATGTAGACATGACCGAGACATGTCTCTGGTCAATAACCAATAGCGGGACCTGGATGCCCATATTGGCTCCTACATATTCTACGAAGATCTTTATCGGTCAGACCGCATAACAACATACGTTGTTCCCTTTGTCATCGGTATGTTACTTGCCCGAGATTCGATCGTCGGTATCCAATACCTAGTTCAATCTCGTTACCGGCAAGTCTCTTTACTCGTTCCGTAATACATCATCTCACAACTAACATATTAGTTGTAATGCTTGCAAGGCTTATGTGATGTGTATTACCGAGAGGGCCCAGAGATACCTCTCCGACAATCGGAGTGACAAATCCTAATCTCGAAATACGCCAACCCAACATCGACCATTGGAGACACCTGTAGTACTCCTTTATAATCACCCATTTACGTTGTGACGTTTGGTAGTACCCAAAGTGTTCCTCCGGTAAACGGGAGTTGCATAATCTCATAGTCATAGGAACATGTATAAGTCATGAAGAAAGCAATAGCAACATACTAAACGATCAGGTGCTAAGCTAATGGAATGGGTCATGTCAATCAGATCATTCTACTAATGATGTGACCTCGTTAATCAAATAACAACTCATTGTTCATGGTTAGGAAACATAACCATCTTTGATTAACGAGCTAGTCAAGTAGAGGCATACTAGTGACACTCTGTTTGTCTATGTATTCACACATGTATTATGTTTCCGGAAAATACAATTCTAGCATGAATAATAAACATTTATCATGATTATAAGGAAATAAATAATAACTTTATTATTGCCTCTAGGGCATATTTCCTTCAGTCTCCCACTTGCACTAGAGTCAATAATCTAGATTACACTGTAATGAATCTAACACCCATGGAGCTTTGGTGCTGATCATGTTTTGCTCGTGGAAGAGGCTTAGTCAACGGGTCTGCAACATTCAGATCCGTATGTATCTTGCAAATCTCTATGTCTCCCACCTGGACTAGATCCCGGATGGAGTTGAAGCGTCTCTTGATGTGTTTGGTCCTTTTGTGAAATCTGGATTCCTTTGCCAAGGCAATTGCACCAGTATTGTCACAAAAGATTTTCATTGGACCCGATGCACTAGGTATGACACCTAGATCGGATATGAACTCCTTCATCCAGACTCCTTCATTTGCTGCTTCCGAAGCAGCTATGTATTCCGCTTCACATGTAGATCCCGCTACGACGCTTTGTTTAGAACTGCACCAACTGACAGCTCCACCGTTTAATGTAAACACGTATCCGGTTTGCGATTTAGAATCGTCCGGATCAGTGTCAAAGCTTGCATCAACGTAACCTTTTACGATGAGCTCTTTGTCACTTCCATATACGAGAAACATATCCTTAGTCCTTTTCAGGTATTTCAGGATGTTCTTGACCGCTGTCCAGTGATCCATTCCTGGATTACTTTGGTACCTCCCTGCTAAACTTATAGCAAGGCACACATCAGGTCTGGTACACAGCATTGCATACATGATAGAGCCTATGGCTGATGCATAGGGAACATCTTTCATATTCTCTCTATCTTCTGCAGTGGTCGGGCATTGAGTCTTACTCAATTTCACACCTTGTAACACAGGCAAGAACCCTTTCTTTGCTTGATCCATTTTGAATTTCTTCAAAATTTTGTCAAGGTATGTGCTTTGTGAAAGTCCAATTAAGCGTCTTGATCTGTCTCTATAGATCTTAATGCCTAATATGTAAGCAGCTTCACCGAGGTCTTTCATTGAAAAACTTTTATTCAAGTATCCCTTTATGCTATCCAGAAATTCTATATCATTTCCAATCAGTAATATGTCATCCACATATAATATCAGAAATGCTACAGAGCTCCCACTCACTTTCTTGTAAATACAGGCTTCTCCAAAAGTCTGTATAAAACCAAATGCTTTGATCACACTATCAAAACGTTTATTCCAACTCCGAGAGGCTTGCACCAGTCCATAAATGGATCGCTGGAGCTTGCACACTTTGTTAGCTCCCTTTGGATCGACAAAACCTTCTGGTTGCATCATATACAACTCTTCTTCCAGGAATCCATTCAGGAATGCAGTTTTGACATCCATTTGCCAAATTTCATAATCATAAAATGCGGCAATTGCTAACATGATTCGGACGGACTTAAGCATCGCTACGGGTGAGAAGGTCTCATCGTAGTCAATTCCTTGAACTTGCCGAAAACCTTTTGCGACAAGTCGAGCTTTGTAGACAGTAACATTACCATCAGCGTCAGTCTTCTTCTTAAAGATCCATTTATTCTCAATCGCTTGCCGATCATCGGGCAAGTCAACCAAAGTCCATACTTTGTTCTCATACATGGATCCCATCTCAGATTTCATGGCTTCTAGCCACTTTGCGGAATCTGGGCTCACCATCGCTTCTTCATAGTTCGTAGGTTCATCATGATCTAGTAGCATGACCTCCAGAACAGGATTACCGTACCACTCTGGTGCGGATCTTACTCTGGTTGATCTACGAAGTTCAGTAGTATCTTGATCTGAAGTTTCATGATCATTATCATTGGCTTCCTCACTAACTGGTGTAGGTGTCACTGAAACAGTTTTCTGTGATGAACTACTTTCCAGTAAGGGAGCAGGTACAGTTACCTCGTCAAGTTCTACTTTCCTCCCACTCACTTCTTTCGAGAGAAACTCCTTCTCTAGAAATGATCCATTCTTAGCAACAAATGTTTTGCCTTCGGATCTGTGATAGAAGGTGTACCCAACAGTTTCCTTTGGGTATCCTATGAATACACATTTCTCCGATTTGGGTTCGAGCTTATCAGGTTGAAGCTTTTTCACATAAGCATCGCAGCCCCAAACTTTAAGAAACGACAACTTTGGTTTCTTGCCAAACCACAGTTCATAAGGCGTCGTCTCAACGGATTTTGATGGTGCCCTATTTAACGTGAATGCGGCCGTCTCTAAAGCATATCCCCAAAATGATAGCGGTAAATCTGTAAGAGACATCATAGATCGCACCATATCTAGTAAAGTACGATTACGACGTTCGGACACACCATTACGCTGTGGTGTTCCGGGTGGCGTGAGTTGCGAAACTATTCCACAGTTTTTCAAATGTACACCAAACTCGTAACTCAAATATTCTCCTCCACGATCAGATCGTAGAAACTTTATTTTCTTGTTACGATGATTTTCAACTTCACTCTGAAATTCTTTGAACTTTTCAAATGTTTCAGACTTATGCTTCATTAAGTAGATATATCCATATCTGCTCAAATCATCTGTGAAGGTGAGAAAATAACGATATCCGCCACGAGCCTCAATATTCATCGGACCACATACATCGGTATGTATGATTTCCAACAAATCTGTTGCTCTCTCCATAGTACCGGAGAACGGTGTTTTAGTCATCTTGCCCATGAGGCACGGTTCGCAAGTACCAAGTGATTCATAATCAAGTGGTTCCAAAAGTCCATTAGTATGGAGTTTCTTCATGCGTTTTACACCGATATGACCTAAACGACAGTGCCACAAATAAGTTGCACTTTCATTATCAACTCTGTATCTTTTGGTTTCAACATTATGAATATGTGTATTACTACTATCGAGATTTAGTAAGAATAGACCACTCTTCAAGGGTGCATGACCATAAAAGATATTACTCATATAAATAGAACAACCATTATTCTCTGATTTAAATGAATAACCGTCTCGCATTAAACAAGATCCAGATATAATGTTCATGCTCAACGCTGGCACCAAATAACAATTATTTAGGTCTAATATTAATCCCGAAGGTAGATGTAGAGGTAGCGTGCCGACCGCGATCACATCGACTTTGGAACCGTTTCCCACGCGCATCGTCACCTCGTCCTTTGCCAGTGCCCGCTTATTCTGTAGTCCCTGTTTCGAGTTGCAAATATTAGCAACAGAACCAGTATCAAATACCCAGGTGCTACTGCGAGCATTGGTAAGGTACACATCAATAACATGTATATCACATATACCTTTGTTCACCTTGCCATCCTTCTTATCCGCCAAATACTTGGGGCAGTTCCGCTTCCAGTGACCAGTCTGCTTGCAGTAGAAGCACTCAGTTTCAGGCTTAGGTCTAGACTTGGGTTTCTTCTCTTGAGCAGCAACTTGCTTGCCGTTCTTTTTGAAGTTCCCCTTTTTCTTCCCTTTGCCCTTTTTCTTGAAACTAGTGGTCTTGTTAACCATCAACACTTGATGCTCCTTCTTGATTTCTACCTCCGCAGCTTTCAGCATTGCGAAGAGCTCGGGAATAGTCTTGTTCATCCCTTGCATATTATAGTTCATCACGAAGCTCTTGTAGCTTGGTGGCAGTGATTGGAGAATTCTGTCAATGACGCAATCATCCGGAAGATTAACTCCCAATTGAATCAAGTGATTATTATACCCAGACATTTTGAGTATATGCTCACTGACAGAACTGTTCTCTTCCATCTTGCAGCTATAGAACTTATTGGAGACTTCATATCTCTCAATCCGGGCATTTGCTTGAAATATTAACTTCAACTCCTGGAACATCTCATATGCTCCATGACGTTCAAAACGTCGTTGAAGTCCCGATTCTAAGCCGTAAAGCATGGCACACTGAACTATCGAGTAGTCATCAGCTTTGCTCTGCCAGACGTTCATAACATCTGGCGTTGCTCCAGCAGCAGGCCTGGCACCCAGCGGTGCTTCCAGGACGTAATTCTTCTGTGCAGCAATGAGGATAATCCTCAAGTTACGGACCCAGTCCGTGTAATTGCTACCATCATCTTTCAACTTTGCTTTCTCAAGGAACGCATTAAAATTTAACGGAACAACAGCACGAGCCATCTATCTACAATCAACATAAACAAGCAAGATACTATCAGGGACTAAGTTCATGATAAATTTTAAGTTCAATTAATCATATTATTAAAGAACTCCCACTTAGATAGACATCCCTCTAATCCTCTAAGTGATCACGTGATCCAAATCAACTAAACCATGTCCGATCATCACGTGAGATGGAGTAGTTTCATCGGTGAACATCATTATGTTGATCATATCTACTATATGATTCACGCTCGACCTTTCGGTCTCCGTGTTCCGAGGCCATATCTGCATATGCTAGGCTCGTCAAGTTTAACCTGAGTATTCTGCGTGCGCAACTGTTTTGCACCCGTTGTATTTGAACGTAGAGCCTATCACACCCGATCATCACGTGGTGTCTCAGCACGAAGAACTTTTGCAACGGTGCATACTCAGGGAGAACACTTCTTGATAATTTAGTGAGAGATCATCTTATAATGCTACCGTCAATCAAAGCAAGATAAGATGCATAAAAAGATAAACATCACATGCAATCAATATAAGTGATATGATATGGCCATCATCATCTTGTGCTTGTGATCTCCATCTCCGAAGCACCGTCATGATCACCATCGTCACCGGCGCGACACCTTGATCTCCATCGTAGCATCGTTGTCGTCTCGCCAATCTTATGCTTCCACGACTATCACTACCGTTTAGTAATAAAGTAAAGCATTACATCGCGATTGCATTGCATACAATAAAGCGACAACCATATGGCTCCTGCCAGTTGCCGATAACTTGGTTACAAAACATGATCATCTCATACAATAAAATTCAGCATCATGCCTTGACCATATCACATCACAACATGCCCTGCAAAAACAAGTTAGACGTCCTCTACTTTGTTGTTGCATGTTTTACGTGGCTGCTACGGGCTTAAGTAAGAACCAATCTCACCTACGCATCAAAACCACAACGATAGTTTGTCAAATAGACTCCGTTTTAACCTTCGCAAGGACCGGGCGTAGCCATACTTGGTTCAACTAAAGTTGGAGAGGCAGTCGCCCGCAAGCCATCTCTGTGCAAAGCACGTCGAGGGAACCGGTCTCGCGTAAGCGTACGCGTAAGGTTGGTCCGGGTCGTCTCGTCCAACAATACCGCTGAACCAAAATATGACATGCTGGTAGGCAGTATGACTTGTATCGTCCACAACTCACTTGTGTTCTACTCGTGCATATAACATCAACATCATTAACCTAGGCTCGGATGCCACTGTTGGGTTTCGTAGTAATTTCAAAAATTTTCCTACGCGCACACAGGATCATGTGATGCATAGCAACGAGAGGAGAGTGTTGTCTACGTACCCAACGCAGACCGACTGCGGAAGCGATGACACGACGTAGAGGAAGTAGTCGTACGTCTTCACGATCCAACCGATCAAGCACCGAAACTACGGCACCTCCGAGTTCGAGCACACGTTCAGCTCGATGACGATCCCCGGACTCCGATCCAGCAAAGTGTCGGGGAAGAGTTTCCGTCAGCACGACGGCGTGGTGACGATCTTGATGAACTACAGCAGCAGGGCTTCGCCTAAACTCCGCTACAGTATTATCGAGGAATATGGTGGCAGGGGGCACCGCACACGGCTAAGGAATCGATCACGTGGATCAACTTGTGTCAACTTGTGTGTTTAGAGGTGCCCCTGCCTCCGTATATAAAGGAGTAGAGAGGGGGAGGCTGGCCGGCCATAGAGGGAGGCGCAGGAGAGTCCTACTCCCTCTGGGAGTAGGATTCCTCCCCCAATCCTAGTCCAACTAGGATTCCTCGGAGGGGAAGGGAGAGAGGGGGGCCGGCCACCTTCTCCTAGTCCTAATAGGACTAGGGGAGGGGGAAGAGGCGCAGCCACCTTGGGCTGCCCCTTTCTCCTTTCCACTAAGGCCCATGAAGGCCCATATGGCTCCCGGGGGGTTCCGGTAACCTCCCGGTAACCCGGTAAAATCCCGATTTCACCCGGAACACTTCCGATGTCCAAACATAGGCTTCCAATATATCAATCTTTACGTCTCGACCATTTCGAGACTCCTCGTCATGTCCGTGATCACATCCGGGACTCCGAACAACCTTCGGTACATCAAAATGCATAAACTCATAATATAACTGTCATCGTAACCTTAAGCGTGCGGACCCTACGGGTTCGAGAACAATGTAGACATGACCGAGACATGTCTCTGGTCAATAACCAATAGCGGGACCTGGATGCCCATATTGGCTCCTACATATTCTACGAAGATCTTTATCGGTCAGACCGCATAACAACATACGTTGTTCCCTTTGTCATCGGTATGTTACTTGCCCGAGATTCGATCGTCGGTATCCAATACCTAGTTCAATCTCGTTACCGGCAAGTCTCTTTACTCGTTCCGTAATACATCATCTCACAACTAACATATTAGTTGTAATGCTTGCAAGGCTTATGTGATGTGTATTACCGAGAGGGCCCAGAGATACCTCTCCGACAATCGGAGTGACAAATCCTAATCTCGAAATACGCCAACCCAACATCGACCATTGGAGACACCTGTAGTACTCCTTTATAATCACCCATTTACGTTGTGACGTTTGGTAGTACCCAAAGTGTTCCTCCGGTAAACGGGAGTTGCATAATCTCATAGTCATAGGAACATGTATAAGTCATGAAGAAAGCAATAGCAACATACTAAACGATCAGGTGCTAAGCTAATGGAATGGGTCATGTCAATCAGATCATTCTACTAATGATGTGACCTCGTTAATCAAATAACAACTCATTGTTCATGGTTAGAAAACATAACCATCTTTGATTAACGAGCTAGTCAAGTAGAGGCATACTAGTGACACTCTGTTTGTCTATGTATTCACACATGTATTATGTTTCCGGAAAATACAATTCTAGCATGAATAATAAACATTTATCATGATTATAAGGAAATAAATAATAACTTTATTATTGCCTCTAGGGCATATTTCCTTCAACTGCTACCCCGAGGGTGCCTACTACTACGTGACGACCGCTGACGACTTGGAGTAGTTAGGAGGCTCCCAGGCAGGAGGCCTTGCCTTTTCGATCGATGTTGCTTTTGTGCTAGCCTTCTTAAGGCAATCCTGTTTAACTCATGTCTGTACTCAGATATTGTTGCTTTCGCTGACTCTTGTGTTTTCGAGCTTATGTATTCGAGCCCTCGAGGCCCCTGGCTTGTAATATAAAGCTTGTATTATTTTAATTTGTGTCTAGAGTTGTGTTGTGATATCTTCCCGTGAGTCCTTGATCTTGATCGTACACATTTGCGTGTATGATTAGTGTATGATTGAATCGAGGACGTCACAGCGCCGAGCCACCTTACCGCGGCTTTGCATTGCTCGCGAGCAGACTGGCCAGAGCGGCAGGACCATGAGACGCTCTTCGTCCTGGGCGTCGGCATCGGCTTTCTCCTCCAGCAGCGTCGCAAGCGCCTCCTCGTCGTCCGAGTCCATTGCCGAGCAGACAAATCGCTGAACATCTGGCAGGCGTGGTAGGCGCAGCCGCCGGTATTCCAGCCCTGCGTGGCCGGAGCGACGGAAAGCTCCCCAGGAGCGGGGTGGAGGCTGTCGCGGCGGAACCCTCTCTTTTCCGGTGGGGGAATGGCCTACCTAACGGCGGTGGGTGGGTAGGCGGCGCCGGATCGGCACGGCGGCGGAAGGGCGTGCGCACGAGGGGGAGGGGGCAATTTGGACGTGCAAGATGCGTTTTCGCTTTACAGTGGTGGCCCAGGCGCGGTTTTTCTTTCCGCGGGAGCCTCCAAGCGCCCCCAGTGCGCTAGTTTCGGCGTCGTGAGAATGCAACTGGAGGTTTTTTTTTTTGACGCCAGCGTGAAAAAACTCACCCTGAGAGGTATGTTGGGGACGCGAGTGGAGATGCTCTGATAAGGAGGGTCACGAGGAGGAAGATGCCAACCGTCGGATCAACGGCTGAAAAATCAACCGATTGAAAAATATTCAGGCAATGAATGAATAGGCGGCCCCTTAAAACTGACGTCCTCTCTCTAGACTCTCCCAGTTCTCTAGACGCTCTCTCTCTCTCTATCTATCTCTCTTCCAAACCACGACCTAAAAGAAACCTGAGACAGAGGTGGATTTTGTTGGGGGCGAGGTGGTGCCGTACCCGTCTCTAACCTAACCTGACCATGCACGCATCTCACCTCTCGTCCTCCTCCTCGTCATGATTCCTTCATGGATGACGGGCGCCCTAATTAGGATCAGGTTTTAGTAGGTGGTATATAAAAGCGCATTTCGCAGGAGATCAGGTAATATTAATTTCTCCCGATCATCTCCCTCTTCTTCTTCTTCTTTCGATTTATCCATGAGGATTTCGTCTCCGCATCAGGCTTTCATCCGTGGATCAGGACGATGACGTCGACCGCGGCGGCGTCCGGCTCCGACTCCCGGCGGCTCTTGCCCGGCCGTCAGAACTCCCATCAGGTTTCGTTCTCTCACCCGTCTCCCTTTCCTGTTCTGCGTTCTTTCTGTAATAATTACTCCCGGTCGACCCAAATCAACCCGATAATTGATTGAGATATATTGCAATAATTAACATGGCAATCGGGTGGGAATGATCAATTAATATTAACCAACTACTCCCTCTGTTTCTAAATATAAGTCTTAGATTTCAATACGAATTACGTACGGATGTATATAGACATATTTTAGAGTGTCTGTCATATATTTAATGGTTTCTATTGATTCACAGATGGACAGGATCAATGGAAATGGCCAGAAGTCTGCCACTCAAGTGAGTGATCACAACAGTTTCCCTTGATTACCGTCTAGTAGTGCATTCATCATACATTCCTCATTTGCATAGTTTTTTCTGTATTCTTGATTTGGTGTCTCCATACTTATTCACTGGATTTGTCCTCGTTGATTTTCCTATAGAACAGGCCTCCACATTCTCCGATGGAGCAGACGAATTTGACGACGACGCGCTTATTGCCTCGGAAGCGCTGTCTTGCAGAACTGGCGGCTTTGAGAGAAATGCAGGCCCTGGGAATTTGGGGATGTTTGGTAGCCTGAAGTTTGTGGTGCTCAAGTCAAAGCTCAACCTGTTGATACCGTGTGGCTTTGTGGCAATCGTCGTCAAGGACATGACAGGAAATAATGTATGTGTGCTAAATTGCATCCAAGTGTTTCATCAATTTGTGTTAGTATCTGCTTTATGCTGCATTTTTTTGTTCTCTTGTCCTGATATTACACTATTACTCCTTTGTTTGTGTTGAAGGGTTGGGTGTTTCCCCTGACTCTGTTGGGCATTATTCCTTTGGCCGAGCGACTGGGCTTCGCCACCGAGTAATTGTTACATTTTTCATACTTATATAATGATCCTTGTTGATATTGTTGAACAAACATTTGACACTTTACTTCTTACTGCAGGCAGTTAGCATTCTTCACAGGCCCAACAGGTCTCACTCAGTTGCTCTTCTTCGAAGCATTTTGATCCGACTAGCATTCGTATTGATTATGAAAAATTTCATGTGCATGCAGTTGGGGGCCTTCTGAATGCTACATTTGGAAATGCGACCGAGTTGATTATATCGATCCATGCGCTAAGGAGTGGAAAGTTACGAGTTGTCCAGCAGTCTCTGCTAGGGTCCATCCTGTCAAACTTGCTTCTGGTTCTCGGTTGCGCATTTTTCAGTGGAGGGGTCACTTGTGGCAAAACTGAGCAGAACTTCAGCAAGGTGACCATTCTTGTCTGTTCACAGATTTGCACAATGTAGATGAGAGTGCTCATTCTGTGTTGTTGCAGTCAGAGGCAGTAGTGAGCTCTGGGCTGCTTTTGATGGCCGTATTGGGGTTGCTGCCTCCTACTGTGCTGCATTACACTCATTCAGAAGTCCACTCTGGAAAGTCAGGACTAGCCTTGTCAAGGTTCAGCAGCTGCGTCATGCTTGTTGCTTACGCTTGCTACATCTACTTTGAACTGACAACCAGTCGCCGTCGTGAGGAATCTAATGAAGTAAGTGATGGATTGCCCATACTGATATGCATAGTTTCGAATGATGTTTTGCTTGACTTTCTATTTCTCCATATTTTCTTTTTTAAGTTTCTGAGTTAAATATGTGCATTTGATTGGACCAGGGAAGAGGTGAGAATGTAGGGGATGCCGACAACATCGAAGCTCCTGACATTTCAAAATGGGAAGCCATTTCCTGGCTTGCAATTTTGACAATTTGGATCTCAGTACTCTCTGACTACTTAGTTAATGCAATCGACGTAAGCTCTCTTGTAGATCCATTAGATGATTATACACACCTTTTTTCAGTGGTGTTGTTTGTGAGAACCTAACAGATGCATATATGCAATGTTCTCATGGAAACATATTTCATGATTTGCACAAAAATATTACTTCCTGCAAAGATAAAATGATAATTAACCTTGCACATTTATCAGGGGGCTTCCCAAGCTTGGAATATACCGGTTGCGTTCATCAGTGTTATTTTGCTTCCGATTGTGGGGAATGCTGCAGAACATGCTAGTGCTGTCATGTTTGCAATGAAAGACAAATTAGTAAGAGAAGCTTAAAATTCTTATCAATCTTCTGTTCACACAGATCGGTAAGATTCTTGTATTTTTCTTGTAGGATCTTTCCCTTGGAGTTGCAATAGGGTCGTCAACGCAAATGTCCATGTTTGGGGTAGGTTGGTCCAGCCGTTTGTGCCTTACTGGCATTCACCTGAATTTATCAGCTATTGTTTTGCTGACAGATTTCTCTGCATCTCATTTTGCAGATACCATTTTGTGTAGTGATAGGGTGGATGATGGGCCAGCCCATGGACTTGAACTTTCATCTTTTCGAGACCGCAAGCCTCTTAATGACGGTACTGGTTGTCGCTTTTTTGTTGCAGGTACTAAAATTATATACTGGTAGCATTCTTCGAGACCTCTGCCTTGCTTTTGCGAGAATTCACTCTTCTGTTTTTCTCTCAATTTCCAGGATGGGACTTCAAATTGCTTAAAAGGGTTGATGCTGTTTCTATGCTATCTGATAGTCGCTGCTAGTTTCTATGTACATTCCGATCAGGATCCTGATGGCAAGTTCTTCACTTCTGCACTTCCTCTGCCTGTTCTTTTATCTTTCAGATCAAAAGCTTTACACACTGCTTTGATTAAAGCCACCGGGTTCGGGTACATGGTTGATTAGTGTTTGTGCTGCATGAATTTTCAGTAGTTGGGCATTTAGCTACAAACAAGGCTGCTATAAATATTATTTTCATGAATCTCAAAATGCATACCCAGTAAGAAAGCGAGAAAGATTTGTATTGTGATTAATTTACACAATTCACTAATATTCCAAATTTTTACCTGCAGGTAATAACCCTGCGCAAAACTAGCAGTACCTGGATGATCCCATGGATTCTACAGAAGATTTCTACCATGTGACAACATTTGCAATCAGGACAGGGACTATTTGTGTATTTTTGACTAATTTCGCAGTGTTTCCTCACATTTAGAGGTCTTTCAAGTGCATCCATCCTTGAAACTCTTTTCAGAAAGCCGCACATCCAGTTTTGTAGATAGGCAATACAGGTAAAAAAGTATAAAGTTGTGTAGGCAGATTCTCTTGTTATGGAACCAGCAAAGAATGAAAGTTGAAACAATATTTTAGTTTTGGTATTTTTTTACCAACTAAGTGCAGCAAGTGAGGTCTCATCATTACATAACATGTAAGATCAATCAAAACATCAGGTTCTTAACTTATTCCATTCCATCAAATTCAAACCCATCGAAATTGCATCAACTCCTCTTAGAGGCTTAGATGGTATACTTCTGAGAGACCACCTGATTCCTCTTTCCCTCCTGGCTACCTTGGCCACGGCCCTTCGCAATCCAAGCAGGTGTTTAGGGTGCTCAGGACGTCCGTAACGTCCAGGCATGCCGCCAGGACGTCCGTAACGTCCAGTGCCACGCGCATCATCTCGCCGCAGTACTCCCATATGTAGGGTTCACATCGCAACCTCAAACTTCGATTTAATTCAGTTTATCTTGCATGCTTAAGACGTTCATGAGCATGAACAGGGAGCTTTGTGACATCTATGTTTGAACTGCAATGCTAGTTTAATTACAGATGAGAATATCTTGTTTATTCCTGGAAACAAGCAGCAGAACTACTTATATACACTGGCTTAGCTAGAACCTTGTCATAAGGTATATTCAAGGAAAACAGGATATATGCAATTGCAAGCACTAGAACTCTACATGGCAAGAAGATTAAAGCATGCACCATGATCGTTCATTACGGTTCACTTTCAAGATCAAGTTGTAGCTCTGGCCTTCTGCTATCCATTTGCAAGTTCTGTTCTATTTCGGTGTCGGAAATTTTACACTTCAGCGACGGAGCTGAAGTGGTGCTGGCCTCTGTTTTCTCCTCTGGTTTCGGTACCAGAGATTTTCTGGCCTTCTGTTGTTCTAGTATCCGCTGCAAATATCTTGCATGCTCCTCTATGCGCAGTTGTAATTTCCTTTGCACCTGATGGCCAAAACAACAATGTTAACACTGCTGATAAGCTACGAGTTTTTCTGAATATAGTAAGTTCTGTGATGACTAATAAAAACAATTCTTCTTATCAAATAGTAAAGCATAGATTAACCAAGAATGCTGACAAAGGCTTCTGAACTTCATGAGAACTGTTTCTGAACCTATCAGCATCTTCTTATCACACTGTTACCTCTAGTTGCTCATGGAGCTGTTTCTGAACCTCCATTTGCATCCGTAGAGCTTCAGCCATTTGAAAACTCCTACGAAATGGAAATTGATGTGAGTTTTGATGACACTTTTTGTGCATGCCCCTCATGCTAACATAAAAAGAGATAGCAAGTTCTGGAGAAGGAGATACTTCTTTTTGCCAGAATCAATTCCAGATGTTGATTTTGCCTTGTTATCTTCTGAACATGGTCTCTTCACTAGATTAGCATGGAGCCAAAAAAAAACTTAATGAGAATGACAAAATTACAACTCAAAGCAACTTCATGAGAATGACAAGATTATGAATGAAAACAACTGCCACTATGTCAAATATTCAGAAATTATTTTACACTTAATCTGTATAGATTTTCCCTTCACCTTAGTCGTCTTACCTTCTTTTTTCTCCGGAATATACTTCACATGTCGATAGTTCTGCATTTTGAAATAACAAGTGGTGTATAAGCATCGTAATGTGATATATGTTTGTGAGTATGCATTTAAAGATATTTGGCCATTTACCTGCAAATGGCTCTTTACGTGAAAGATCGTCAAGCCTTCTACCTTCATAAGCTTCAGCACACCCTTGGGAGTTGCCTCTGCAAGATATGTACATGGAACAAAACATCTAAACGTTGGTTCTATTTTCAAGAAAAAATTAGCCCAAAAATTTAACAGAGTGATCACCCTACTTTCCAGTCCTCCGAGCTTTTTCAGAGCCTCCACAAAACGCTCATGGAGCTCAAGTGTCCATCTCATTCTCGTTTTGCTACATGTTGTTGCTCCAGATGAAGAAGGTGATGAACTCAACTGGACTTTAACCGGAGAACCCCCACTGCGCAGATCCTCATGGTCAGAGGAAGGGGATAGTAGACTAGGTGAGCATTGCGGCGCTATGCCATATATGTCCTAAGCAATGAGTTATATGGAAAATAACTAGTTAAAATCTGAACTTAGCCAAGATAAAGGTGCATGTGAACTCAAGAAGCTAGTTGAAGAAATACTCAGATAATGATGTTAAGTGAAGGATCAACCATGGAACTAAAGGTACTCACATCTAACCGAGGGCTCTCCTCGTTGTCGGTGATGGCAATCCCAAGTTGTTCAGACAATAACTGAAACTCCAGCTGCTCACTGAAATCCATGGAACTGCCTCCTCCACGGAAGCTACTGTCAGAAGCATTGCCGGAGAGGTTAAGGAAGTCCTTGAGATCATGTGAATGTTCATCATGACCTTGACCACCATCGCTGTGATCAGCAGCAAACAACAGAGCAGAGATCGATGACTGCGCAGCTGAAAACTGCTGCTGCTCACATTTAGGAGGATGAGGCAGGAAAGGCAAACCGCTGATTTGCCAGCATAATTTGGAGTTCGTCGGTGACGCCGAGTACATGCTTGCACAGAATGTGGAAGAGCTCGATGAATTCGGGTCTGATAGGTCAGCATATGAGACGCGGGAAATACCATCTGCCGAACTGTAAATTTCAGATTTAGCATTGAACATTTGATGGGCTGAAGGTTGTGGAACATTGCAGGTGTGAGCCATGCTGTCAGGAGCAATGATATCTTTCACAGGAAGTACACTCTGTGTGCTCATTGTGCCCTTGAGAATGATAATCGAGATGGAAAACTTGCTCCAATCCAACCCTGCAGCTTAAATATCCAGTCAAGCAGCATACAAGTTCCAAGTCCTTTCAAATTTCAATATCTAAAATGAAAAATTGTTCAGAAATATGGGTGCAAAAAGTCTAATCTTGTCCAGAGACATCATTATGCAAGAAAAACAAAGCATTACATTTGAATTGGGAGTACTAGGCTGTCAATAGAATGATCCAGATTGACCTAAGAAATATGCTAAAAGAATGTACACAAGGGACATAAGAATATTCCCAGATGATTTAGACCCTTCAACAATAGTCACTCATATTTCAGAGGTAATGATAGTTTGCTTCCTATAATTGCTACGGTCATGTCTGGAACTTCTTTTCACAAACCATGAAATCAAACTCACGTACAGGGAGAGAAAATAGACACTCCCTCCGTTTTTATTTAATCTGGACATTAGTTTTGTCTCAAGTCAAACTTTCTAAACTTTGACCAAGTTTATAAAGAAATTATTGACATATACAATTCCAAATCAATACCGTTAGATTCATCACTGGCTATATTTTGACATCAGATGTTTTTGTTATTGTGAATGTTCCTATTGTTTTCTATAAACTTGTGGAACTTTATAAATTTTCACTTGGGACAAATAGATGGATGCACTTATGCAAATTTTAGAAAATATATAAACCCAGTGCCAAACTTGACTGATCTTCTTCTGCTAGGGAAGATTTAAGCTACCAAAACCTGGCCGGGGCTATCCCCTTTTCGAAAAAAGGTACTCCTACCAAAACTTGATGACAGTTCCTTCCCATAAGCAGGACAAAATGAAAACGCAGAAATCAAAAGGGCACATGAAACACGACACAAGAAATGGGCAAATTTCCTTTGCCGCGGGGAGAGAGCGCAGATGAGCCATTAACATCCCAAATCAACAAGAACACAAAGCAGAATTACTCTATTTGGCAAGGAGAAGAGCACAACTAGGACTGGATCAGTGCCGAGAAATCCATGGGAATGCAGATGTAAGCTTCATTTCTTACCTGAAATTCCAAGAGGACTCTGGTCTCTGGAAGAGGAAGAGATTCAGAGCCAAGTCAGCCGCCAATCCTCCTCTGACTTCCTCTGTCTTCTCTCTCTCCGTGTTCGTCCAGAAGCTCCCTGTGTGTCTCTCTCTCGCTATAAATTAAGCCTGTCTCCTACCTATTCAGTGCACCATCTTAATTGGACGCTTGATTGGCTTGGCCGCCTTCTCACAACTCTGTGGAGTTAGTTAAGAATATGCAGCTGCTTTCTCTTGCCTTTGCTGCCGCTATGCTCTTTCTTACTTGTGGTACTGTCCAAGGTTTGTTTATCTGTCGCCACATTTTAATCATGCATGCAGGCCGGTATGGTACCCGGGTTTTTTCCCGAATAACTTTTTTTTGTAGGTTTATTTTACGAGGAAAAAAGAAGAGCAATCCTATCTAAGTTGATGTCATTTGCGAGTTGAGTTTTTCTATCCGAGCAATATTTGTACTACCAAGTTTTGTCAACTTACTTAACTTCTGAACAAAGCAACATGTTGACCTGATCATACGGACTGCACGGAGCAGTCGCTTGTGTTGTGAGACCACTTGTAGTTGGCCAACTTATTACAGTATTACATCTACTTGATGATGTGACGCAAATTAAATGTAAAGAGAGAAGGAAGCCGTATCATCCTGAACCAACGTGCTGGGCAGCAGGCGCAACCTACAAGGTACAGTATTAGGCTAGTCACAAATTTTTTATTACCTTTCTACAAGTAATACTATTGCTGGAACGAACAGCATTAGTTTTGCAAGAAGCACGGCGGGGGCTCGTCGTGGTCCTGCGTGAGTGTGGTGTGCGTGATCCGTTGGCGATCGACATTACTTGGGCAATAATTTCTCCCTGGGAAAATAGGTGGCCTGAGAAATAGCATATCAAAAGAAATGCATTGACGGAGATGGACGCGGTGCGCTCCTGCGACTCCAGCGGCGTCGCTCCCCCGGTCGCGGGGCTGCCCTCCGTCGCGCCCCTTGCCGGCTCCGTCGCCTCCCCTCCCTCCGCGCCTCCCTCCCCGTCGCCGGCGTCTGCGGCGTCATCCGTCCTGCCGCCCTCCCCGCCCGCTCCCGTGTTGAGTAAATAGGCAATTTCTCGATTAAATTAATCCATGAGTAAATCACTAGCATGGCATTGACTAAGTTGATGACGTACTGACTCTGATCTAAACATGCACGTACTAAGCAAACAGTAGACAAATCTACACATACTGCTAGTATTGCTAATATGAAAATAATCAGGAGCGGGATAAACGAGTTATACCCTCCAGTAGGCCACGCAGAGGCCGCGGCTTTGGTGGCAGCAGCGGCGTCCTCGGCGACCTTCTTGTCGGCTTCAGCTTTCTCGGCGGCGGCACGGTCGGCGTCGGTGGACATGGTGATGATGAAGGCGACGCGGACGTAGAGGAAGTAGACGATCGGAAGCGAGCAGTCGCGTAATCGCTGCCCAAAAACCTATTCGCCCCTCACCCCGTACAGGAACCAGAAGGGCGTGGTTTCGGAGACCTGCTCTCCCGTCGACCGTGTACGTGGCGGACGGGATGGAGTCACCGGCGGCAACAGCATCAAAGGAACGACGGTGGGCGTGCGCGTGAGCAGATGTGATCTGTTCGTGGCGGCTAGGGTTAGGAGACACCGCATACTTATAGGCGCAGCCGCGTGGAGAGACGTGGGCTCGACCCACGTCCGAGTCCGCGACAGCCCACGATCCGACGTCTCAGATCGTGGCCCAGCTGTCAGAAAACTCTCCGTTAGTGACTGGCAAAAATAAGCGCGTAGGTGTGAGCTCGGCTCGGCTCAATCCCGCAACCCGCGGCGCGTCGTGACGAGGCGTGGCGTGGCGTGGCGAGGCGGGCGGCGGAGGAGGAGTGCGCGAGGGCCTCTTCTCTTCTCAAGCTCCAATAGCATGTAGAAGAGAAACCCTTATAAACCACTCCAACTCTCCTTCCACTTCCGGGGTGGGACTAAACTTCCCACCACACCTAGTGCCATATAACCCACATGGGCCCTTAGAGATTTTTCAGAAATTGCAATATGGGCCTAGAGCCCATCTCAAATTTCAGCAGTCCCCCACCAGATCTCGAGGGCCCATTGTGTCCTCTGTTCCAACTGCTGTTTCGATATACCAGTGTTTCAGTAAAGACCTGTTAAGGTTGAACTTCACCTAGAACAAGTGGCTACACTCCTTCACAACTGAACAATGGACTATGCCTTGAATTGTCAGTTTGGCGTAAAGAAGTTTCACTACATGTCTTACTAGTACTAGGCTGCCGAAGGCTGACCCCTCGGGTGGAGCATATAAGTCACACTCCTGGCCTATTCATGAGCTTACTAGAGATCACCCCAATCTCATAGACTGTGACCAGCAGTCGGGCTCATATAGGTGTGTTCCTCCAAAGATCGCTCTGTAGGATAGCATCTTGCTTTTATAAGCTTTGGAACACATTGAGACCGTAGTCATCCTACCATACAGTATCGAGAGTATTGCATCTCCAACGGAGTGGGTTAGTATAGTTACTCTCCTCAGTTCACCACTGGCTTGTTTTCCCAGGTCCTAGTTCACGGGATCTCCGATCACATAGGTTGGGTTACCACCATGGCAACTCATGTGGGTCTCATACCCATCTCCCTCGATGCATTATCTATCACAACACGTGATAGCCCTTTTGTAAAGGGATCTGCCAGATTCTTAGCCGTATGGACATAGTCCAACGCTATCACTCCGGAGTTTCTTAATTTTCTGACAGCTTTTAATCTCATTCTTATGTGTTTGGTGGACTTCATGTTGTCCTTTGAACTCTTCACCTTGGTGATGACAGTCTGATTGTCACAGTTCATAAGGATAGCCGGAACCGGTTTATCAACCAATGGCAAGTCCATCAAAAGATCTCGAAGCCATCTCGCTTCAACACCAGATGTGTCTAATGCCGTTAATTCTGCTTCCATTGTCGATCTCGTTAAGATCGTTTGCTTGCAAGACTTCCAGGAAACAGCGCCACCTCCAAGAGTAAACATATACCCAGTTGTGGCCTTCATCTCATCAGCATCAGAGATCCAATTCGCATCACTATACCCTTCAAGTACCGACGGGTATCCGGTATAGTGAAGTCCATAGTTCATAGTACCTTTCAGATAGCGCATAACTCTCTCAACAGCATGCCAATGTACATCACCCGGTTTGGAAACAAACCGGCTCAGTTTGCTCACAGCAAACGCGATGTCAGGCCTCGTTGCGCTCGCTAGGTACATCAGTGAACCAATGATTTGAGAGTATCTCAATTGATCTTTAGCCATGCCTTTGGACTTTCGAATCAACACGCTAGGATCATATGGTGTTTGAGATGGTGTGCAGTCCGAATATCCAAAACGACTCAACACCTTCTCAACGTAATGGGATTGCAGAAGTGTGATCCCACCCTCATTATCTCTCAGTAGCTTGATGTTCAAGATAACATCAGCCACACCAAGGTCTTTCATCTCAAAGTTCTGAGATAGAAACGATTTGACCTCCTCAATGACTTTGAGGTTTGTTCCGAATATCAGTATGTCATCAACATACAAGCACAGTATAACTCCTTCGCCCCCACCATGGCGATAGTATACACATTTGTCAGCCTCATTAACAACGAAACCAACAGATGTCAGAGTTGTATTAAACTTATCATGCCATTGCTTAGGTGCTTGTTTCAGGCCATATAAAGATTTTATCAACCTACACACCTTTCTTTCCTGACCATCTATCACAAAGCCATCAGGCTGTTGCATGTAGATTTCCTCCTTTAGCTCTCCATTTAGAAAAGCCGTCTTAACATCCATCTGATGGACGAGAAGACCATGTGAGGCCGCCAACGAGAGTAATACTCGAATGGTGGTCAGTCTAGCCACAGGTGAATAAGTATCAAAGAAATCTTCCTCTTCTTGCTGGTCATAGCCCTTGGCCACAAGCCTAGCCTTGTACTTTTCAATCGTACCATCGGGCCTAAGCTTCTTTTTGAACACCCACTTACATCCCAGTGGTTTGCAACCATAGGGACGGTCAGTGATCTCCCATGTCCCGTTAGCCATGATGGAATCCATCTCGCTACGGACCGCATCCTTCCAGTAGTCAGCTTCTGGAGAGGCATACGCTTCTGAAATAGAAGTGGGAGTATCATCCACGAGGTACACGAAGAAATCATCACCAAAGGTCTTTGCAGTCCTTTGTCTCTTGCCCCTACCAAGGGTTTCCTCGTCATCCTCCTCGGAATTTTCATCATGTGTTTGTTCATAATATTCCATAGGGATGGCAGGTTCAGGAGTCTCCTCAGATTCCTGTCTAGAAGTGCTTTGCATATCTCTCATAGGAAAAATATCCTCAAAGAATGTAGCATCCTTAGACTCCATAATTGTACCGATCTTCTGGTCAGGTACCTCAGATTTCACTACTAGAAATCTATAGCCAACGCTGTTCTTAGCGTAGCCCAAATTAATGCAGTCCATGGTCTTATGTCCAAGCTTACGCTTTTTGGGGATCGGCACGTTGACTTTCGCCAAACAGCCCCAAGTGCGCAAGTACGAGAGTGTCGTCCTTCTCTTTGCCCATTTCTCATAAGGAGTGATCTCACTATCCTTTGTCGGAACTTTATTCAGGACATGACATGCCGTCAATATAGCCTCCCCCACCATGCCTTGGATAAACCCGATGTATCTAACATGGCGTTAACCAAATCAGTTAGAGTACGGTTTTTCCGCTCGGCAACCCCGTTTGACTGGGGTGAATAGGGAGGCGTCCTCTCATGAATAATGCCGTGTTCCGCACAGAAGGAATCAAACTCACTCGAGAAGTACTCTCCACCACGATCTGACCGGACTCATTTAATTTTCTTTTCATGTTGATTTTCAACTTCTGCCTTATAGATTTTAAAGTAGTGTAGAGCCTCATCTTTAGTATTTAACAGATACACATAGCAATATCTAGTGGAATCATCTATCAATGTCATGAAGTATCTCTTTCCACCTTTAGTCAACACACCATTCATCTCGCAAAGATCAGAATGTATGAGTTCTAATGGTGCCAGGTGTCTCTCCTCCGCGGCCTTATGAGGCTTGCGAGGTTGCTTAGCTTGCACACATGAAAGGCACTTAGAACCTTTGGCTAAAGTGAAACTCGGGATTAAATCCAACTTGGCTAGCCGCGTCATAACACCAAAACTAATGTGACAAAGACGTGAATGCCAAACTTCAGATTCATTAACATTCGAATGAATATGGTTCACGATTTTATTACAAAAATCTGCGAGGGAAAGGCGGAACATCCCTCCGCTCTCATAACCTTTTCCAACAAAGAGTCCATATTTTGTAACAACTAATTTATTAGACTCGAAAACCAACTTAAACCCTTCTCTACATAGAAGGGAGCCACTAACGAGGTTCTTCTTGATGGCGGGGACATGCTGCACGTTCTTCAGCTGCACGATCCTTCCCGAAGTAAACTTCAGATCGACCGTGCCAACACCATGAACAGAAGCACTCGCGCCATTCCCCATCAATACGGACCCGTGACCTGTGACCTGGTAAGAAGTGAACAATGAAATGTCAGCACACACATGAACACCTGCACCTGTGTCCACCCACCAATCGTTGGGCTGAAACACTGAAAAAACAGTAAATAAATTACCGTACCCAGATGCACCATTCTCATTGTTGCCCACAATCATGTTGACAGACTTGGAGTCCTGTCCTGACTTCTTGTACTTGTTTGGGCACTTGTTGGCCCAATGTTCAACCGAACCACAAGTAAAGCAGCCCTCGTCCTTCTTGTTCTTCTTGAAGGTCTTCTTACCCTTCTTCTTAAAGTCGGTATTGTGTTGGACACCGTTCTTTCCCTTGGGCTTGTGGGAGTTGAAGTTCTTCTGGTTCACCATGTTGGCAACAGAAGTCCCTTCGGCCCCTTTTCCGTGCGAGTCTTTTGCCCTCGAATTCTGCTCAACACTCAGATGACCAATGACATCCTCCACAGAGAATTCACGCCTCTGATGTTTCAGAGTGGTGGCAAAGTTCCTCCAGGAATTAGGGAGCTTAGCGATTATGCAGCCCGCGACAAACTTGCCCGGTAACTCGCACTTGAGAAGCTCAAGTTCCTTAACAATGCATATTATCTCATGAGCCTACTCCAATACAGGACGGTTTTCAACCATCTTGTAATCGTGGAACTGCTCTATAATATACATCTCGCTCCCTGCATCGGCGGCCCCGAATTTAGATTCGAGCGCCTCCCACAAGTCCTTGGCGACATGCACATGTAAATATGCGTCGACCAGTTTATCTCCGATCACGCTAAGAACTGCTCCGAGAAACACAACGGTAGCCTCCTTGAACGCCTTCTCCTGTTCAGGAGCAATCGTTCCCGTGGAGACACCGGTGACCCAGAACACGTTCATAGCCGTGAGCCATAACGTGGTCTTAGTCTGCCAACGCTTGAAGTATGTACCGGTAAACTTATCCGGTTTCAGTGCAGCGGCAAAGCCACTTGCCGAGAAATTCTTACACATAATAGGTTTTTGGATTGTTGAGTAAATAGGCAATTTCTCGATTAAATTAATCCATGAGTAAATCACTAGCATGGCATTGACTAAGTTGATGACGTACTGACTCTGATCTAAACATGCACGTACTAAGCAAACAGTAGACAAATCTACACATACTGCTAGTACTGCTAATATGAAAATAATCAGGAGCGGGATAAACGAGTTATACCCTCCAGTAGGCCACGCAGAGGCCGCGGCTTTGGTGGCAGCAGCGGCGTCCTCGGCGACCTTCTTGTCGGCTTCAGCTTTCTTGGCGGCGGCACGGTCGGCGTCGGTGGACATGGTGATGATGAAGGCGACGCGGACGTAGAGGAAGTAGACGATCGGAAGCGAGCAGTCGCGTAATCGCTGCCCAAAAACCTATTTGCCCCTCACCCCGTACAGGAACCAGAAGGGCGTGGTTTCGGAGACCTGCTCTCCTGTCGACCGTGTACGTGGCGGACGGGATGGAGTCACCGGCGGCAGCAGCAGCAAAGGAACGACGGTGGGCGTGCGCGTGAGCAGATGTGACCTGTTCGTGGCGGCTAGGGTTAGGAGACACCGCATACTTATAGGCGCAGCCGCGTGGAGAGACGTGGGCTCGACCCACGTCCGAGTCCGCGACAGCCCACGATCCGACGTCTCAGATCGTGGCCCAGCTGTCAGAAAACTCTCCGTTAGTGACTGGCAAAAATAAGCGCGTAGGTGTGAGCTCGGCTTGGCTCAATCCCGCAACCCGCGGCGCGTCGTGACGAGGCGTGGCGTGGCGAGGCGGGCGGCGGAGGAGGAGTGCGCGAGGGCCTCTTCTCTTCTCAAGCTCCAATAGCATGTAGAAGAGAAACCCTTATAAACCACTCCAACTCTCCTTCCACTTCCGGGGTGGGACTAAACTTCCCACCACACCTAGTGCCATATAACCCACATGGGCCCTTAGAGATTTTTCAGAAATTGCAATATGGGCCTAGAGCCCATCTCAGATTTCAGCATCCCGCGCCCGTCCCCCGCATCCGGTGGGCCGATTTTGCGGACGACGAGCCGTTCCCCCTCTCCCGTTGCTCCCCGTTGCGCCACCTAGCCCGGCCGGGCCGGTGGCTCAGCCCCCCACGAGAGGGGTTCTGCCGCCGGCTCGCGGCAGGTGCGGTCGCCGCAGCCGCCCTTGAGCTCGTCTCGGGCATCTGGCATGCAAGGTCGGAGCTTGCGGGGTGGGGATGCTCGCCGCCGCCGTGCCCGTTCGTGGGGCGTGGCCGGCCGCTCGGACCGCGACTCCGCTCGCGCTTCCTGGCGCCGCCCGCCGTCGGCGCGGTTGGAGCTTGCCCCGACATCGCCTCCGTCGAGGTGTGTCCAGGCCCTCAAGGCTCCGGTGACCCGCGTCTCGCCCTTTCGTCCATTCATCGCTTCGTTTGGGTCTTCTTCTCTCCGCGTCCGTGTCTTCCCCCCCCCCCCCGCGCCGGCCATTGCCGGTGGCGGGTCGCTGGTGCAATCTGCCGCGGCGGCGCCTGCCGATAGGGGGGAAACCCTACGGCTCGCTCCTCCCCAACGCTTGCTGGGCCTCGCCGCATCCAGCCGGGGCATCCTGGGCCGCGGCCCGGCCCATCTGGAGTCCGCGCCCACTGGGCCGCCTTCGCCTCGGCTGGGCCTGACCGCGCTAGCTGGGCTGCTTCGGTGCCCTAGGCCCACGTCCCCGGTCGGCTCGATCTGGTTTTCGAGGGGATACCCGATCGCTCCTCTCCTTCCCCTGCCGTCACCCCTGCTTTCCCCCCAACCGCAACCTTCTCCCCACCCGCCCTCCTCCCTGCCACCCCCGCTGCGTGCTCATCCTTGCACCCTCGCCCGCTGCTGCTGTCGGCCATGCGCCATTGGAACGACGGCGAGCCGCGGCCGAAGCAGGGGTCGGACGACCGCCGCGAGCCTCGCCGGCTATCGCCTGATGCGCCGCGCCGCGAGGAGGAGCTGCGTCGGGAGCTGCGGGAGCTCCGCGACGGCCAGCGCGATGACCGGCGTTCGCCGGCCCGCCGTGACGATCGGGGCCGGTCGCGCTCTCCCCGAGCTGCCACCTCGGGCGACTGGCGGTCCTGCCGCCGTTCGCCCTTCCCCCCGCCTCGACGTGGCCGCTCTTCGTCCCCACCGCGCTCGTCGATCCCTGCTGCGTCCCGCCCCCCCTGTTCAGCCTACTGCTACGGCGCCGCGGAAGTCCCGCCCCACGTCGCTTCGACCTCGGTGCCGGCCCCTTCGGCCGCCCCGGGCTCCGGTCCGTCCCGCGGTTGTCAGGGTCCGGCCAAGAAGAAGCGCCGCGGGCAGGGGCGGGGCGCCCCCGATTCGCTCCCCCCGATGGCTCCGGGCTCTGCCCCACCTCCGGGCCCGGTCTCCAACCTACCTCGCCCCTCGTGCTTCAGTTGCGGGGTGGCGGGGCACTCGCAAGTCAGCTGCGTCAACCTCCAGTGTTGCTACATTTGCCAGGACCCCGGCCATCCCGCCCTGCTTTGTCTTGCTCGCCCTGTGATGTCGGAGCTCATGATGTATGGGGGCTGGGCTTCTTCCACCTCGAGGTCCCCGATCTCCCCCCACCCACCCCCTCCCTTCAGGCGATCGTCACTGTGGTTGACGGGGTGGCCTCTTCGGAGATGATTGAGGCCGAGCTCAACCACCTCTATCGCTGCCGGTGGGACTAGCTGGCTACCCCTACGGCCGGTCACATCTTCATCATGGTCTTCCCCGACTCCGTCAGCTACGGGTACGCTACGCGTAGTGGCCGGATCACTCTCGCCCTCAACCAGCTTGTCGTCGGCATCACCGAGCCGATCCTCGACGCCCCTGCGGTGGCTGTGCTGGATACCACCTGGCTGCTTGTGGGTGGCCTCCCCGACATCGCCAGGTCCGAGCTCGTCATCCGCCAGATGCCCAGGATCTTGGGCAAGGTGGTGGTGGTGGACGAGCTCTCCCTTCGTAAGGAGGAGGAGGTCTGGGTCAAGGTCAAGTGCTTAGACTCCTCCAAGCTTCACATCACCGTCTGTGTTTTCTTCAACGACCAGGGCTACGACCTCCGCATCGCCCCCGAGCCCCCCAACCACGTCGGTCGTCCCTGCTTCACCGACGATGGGCCTCCTGGCGGCATCCCGGGGGCCGGTGGCGACTACCACGGCCGCCACCACCCGTGTTCCCGCCGGTCGAAGGACGGGGAGGGGTCGGATGACTCGCCCTCTCATCCGGCCGACGGCGGCCACGGGCGCCAGGTCGTGTCGGGTCCCCTTCCCCTGGCTCCCCACGGCCCGGTGGCCGAGTCCCCTGCCGAAGTGACGCTTCTAGCGTGGGATTGGTCGTCTGCCCCCTCCTCTCCACGCTCCCCCGTCTCCACCGCTCCAGATGGGTCGGCTCTGGACCTGGTTCTCCTCCCTACGGGACCGGCGGTCCAGGACCCGCCCTCGCCGCTCGCCGGTGCATGGAGGCCTCCCCCACCTCCTCCCCTGGTGCCACCCCCGTTGTCGCCCCTTCGGCTCCCCTGCCGTCTCCGGCCGCGGCCCGGATGGCTCTCGTCGATGAGTCTGCTCCACCGCCGTCAACCCCAACAAAGTTGCCGTCTTCCTCTACGACCCCGGCTCTCCAGCTCCTCCCCACTGCGGTATCTGGCCTGGAGGGGAAGTCCCATATGACCACCCCCTTGGCTGCCCCGCCTCCGCCTCCCCGCGTCGTGACCTTCTCTTGGCGCGCCCGTTCGGCCTCCTCTCCGGCGACTGCCTCGCGCCGGAGCGCTCGGTTGGACGCGACGCGCCTGGAGGGGAGCCCGGCGCTGCCCATCCGCGAGCGGGCGGAGCTTCGTGCTGCGACACGGAATCTGGAGCCAGGTACCCCTTCAGTCCCCCCCTTGGCAGCTACTTGTTCCTTCTCTGCTCTTGAATCGGTGCCTCTTGGGAACCTTGTGAAGATCACAACTGATTCCGCGATTATCTTTAGAGGGAAGGTTGACCCCCCATTAGCCCAGATCGTGGCCATTAGGGCGCGCGAGATGCTCGATGGGAAGCTAGCTGAGGCTAGAGCATCTCTGCTCTCGCCCCCCGGCTCGACCTCCGAGTCGGCGAAGCCCATGCCTCCCCCTTCTCGGAGGATTGGTGGAATCCCACCTCTGGCCGCCTCTGAGCTTCGGGGTCGTACCCGTTCTCGGACTGCCGCTCTCCGCGCCCAAAGCGCATCTCGTGTCCTGGGGTCAAGCAGCCCCTCAATGGTTGCGTGATGCATGCCCTCTTCTGGAACATCCGCGGCTTCGGCCATGACGGCCGCCGCCGCCAACTCATCGAGTACATCCGGGACGAACACATTGATATTGTGGCCATTCAAGAGACCATGCGTACGAATTTCTCCCTCCCTAAGCTTGACCGCCTTAGTTCCCACCTTTTCGCCTGGCATTGGCTCCCTTTTAGTGGGACCGCGGGCCACTCCGGTGGCATCCTGCTAGGTGTGAAGGATGCCACCTTCGAGGTGGGCGGTATGGACCGGGGTCAGTTCTTTAGCATGGAGATTTTTGAGCGCTGCATTAACTTCAAGTGGGAGGTCATTATTGTTTACGGCCCTGCCGACCACAGCCGCTCCACCTCCTTCCTCGAGGAGCTCAACAGGAAGGTGTCGACTGCCTCTCTGCCGGTTGTGATGGGGGCGATTTTAATCTCCTTAGGTGCGCGGAGGACAAGAGCAATGCTAACGTCAACTTTGCTCTGATGCAAATATTCAACGATTGCATTGCCGATCTTGGCCTCCGTGAGATTGACCGGGTTGGTGCCAGGTTCACCTGGACCAACCGCCAGGCATCCCCGACCCAGTCCGTCCTGGACCGGGTCCTAGTTTCTCCGGAATGGGACCTCCGTTGCTCCCTTGCCTCCCTCCGGGCCATCACTCAGATTGGCTCCGATCACGTCCCCCTCCTCCTTTCCTCCATCGATGAGCGCCCACCGCTCCCCCCTTGATTCCGGTTTGAGACATTTTGGCTGTCCCAGGCTGGCTTCATCGACGCGGTCAGTGCGTGCTGGTTGGAGACTCGCGCCCTCTCGCAGTCTCCTCCTCGCCCTTCCTTCGCTGTCGACTCTTGACACGCCTGCGCCAAGCGTGGTCGGCAGCTCATGAAGGGGTGGGGCGCCAACCTGGGGCGCGACCTCCGCGAGTGTAAGAAGGCCCTGCTGTCGGCGATCCAAGCCCTGGACCTGCGCGCTGATGCTACCGGCCTCTCTCCCAAGGAGTGGCTCTCCCGCTACGACTTGGAAGATTAGCTCTCTGTCATCTACGATGATGAAGAGGCCTACTGGCTTTTGCGTGGTGCTCAGAAATGGGTCTTGAAGGGCGACGCGAATACTGCTTATTTCCAGGCCATTGCTAATGGGCGTCGTAGGCGCAACACCATCCCTCTCCTTTGGGATGGTCCGACTCTCTTGCAGTCCCCCCGGGACATTAGGTCCCACGTCGACGGCTTCTATAGGGCCCTGTTCACGGCCGCTCCTCGGAGTAGCTTATCTTTGGCGCTTGACTGCTGGTCCGGTCGCCAACTTGTTTCTGAACTTGAGAACGTGGCCCTGATGGCCCCCTTCTTAGAGGATGAGGTCTGGGCCGCCATCAAAGGCATGAATCCTACCTCGGCCCCTGGCCCGTATGGCCTTCCAGTCAAGTTCTTCCAAAGCTTCTGGAATGTGATCAAGCTGGAGGTCATGGCCATCTTCGACGAGTTCTATGTTGGGTCCCTCGATCTTGGGCGCCTTAATTACGAGACGATCTCGCTCATTCCCAAGGTCCCTGGCGCCTCTGACATCCGTCAGTTTCGCCCAATCACGATGATCAACGTGATCTTCCGGATTCTGGCAAAAGGTTACGCCAATAGGGTGACCCTGCTCGCGGACCAGATCACTCACGCCAACCAATCGGCTTTCATCCAAGGCCGTTATATTCTGGATGGGGTGCTGGTCCTTCACAAAGTCCTCCATGAGGTCCGCTCCAAACACCTCAAGGCGGCCTTCCTGAATATCGATTTCCATAAGGCCTATGACACTGTTAGCTGGACCTTCCTTCGGGAAGTCCTTCTGCGAAAAGGCTTTGATGACCGTTGGGTGACGCAGGTTATGCAAATGGTCTCGTGTGGGCACACCGCCCTCAACATCAATGGGGAGATCGGTCCCTACTTCCCCGCTTTCTGTGGAGTGAGGCAGGGCGACCCATTCTCCACATTCCTGTTTAATATGGTGGTCGATGCTCTTGCGGCCATTCTGGATAAGGCCAAGGCCGCAGGCTGATACGTCTCCAACGTATCTATAATTTTTGATTGCTCCATGCTATATTATCTACTGTTTTGGGCAATATTGGGCTTTATTTTCCACTTTTATATTATTTTTGGGACTAACCTATTAACCGGAGGCCCAGCCCAGATTTGCTGTTTTATGCCTATTTCAGTGTTTCGAAGAAAAGGAATACCAAATGGAGTCGAAACGGAATGAAAGCAACTGGAGAAGTTATTTTTGGAAGGAAACCTACCAGATAGACTTGGACCCTACGTCAGAAGATGAAGGAGGAGCTCACGAGAGTAGGGGGCGTGCCCCCTGCCTCGTGGCCCCCCCTTCAGTCCACCGACGTACTCCTTTCACCCATATATATCCACGTATCCTAAAACTTCCAGAACAGAAAATAGATCGGGAGTTCTGCCGCCAGAAGCCTCCGTAGCCACCAAAAGCCAATCTAAACCCGTTCCGGCACCCTACCGGAGGGGGCAATCCCTCTCCGATGGCCATCTTCTGAAGGAAATATGCCCTAGAGGCAATAATAAAGCTATTATTTATTTCCTTATATCATGATAAATGTTTATTATTCATGCTAGAATTGTATTAACCGGAAACATAATACATGTGTGAATACATAGACAAACAGAGTGTCACTAGTATGCCTCTACTTGACTAGCTCGTTGATCAAAGATGGTTATGTTTCCTAACCATAGACATGAGTTGTTATTTGATTAACGGGATCACATCATTAGGAGAATGATGTGATTGACTTGACCCATTCTGTTAGCATAGCACTTGATCGTTTAGTTTGTTGCTATTGCTTTTTTCATGACTTATACATGTTCCTATGACTATGAGATTATGCAACTCCCGTTTACCGGAGGAACACTTTGTGTGCCACCAAACGTCACAACATAACTGGGTGATTATAAAGGTGCTCTACAGGTGTCTCCGAAGGTACTTGTTGGGTTGGCGTATTTTGAGATTAGGATTTGTCACTCCGATTTTCGGAGAGCTATCTCTGGGCCCTCTCGGTAATGGACATCACTTAAGCCTTGCAAGCATTGCAACTAATGAGTTAGTTGCAGGATGATGTATTACGGAACGAGTAAAGAGACTTGCCGGTAACGAGATTGAACTAGGTATTGAGATACCGACGATCAAATCTCGGGCAAGTAACATACCGATGACAAAGGGAAAAACGTATGTTGTTATGCGGTCTGACCGATAAAGATCTTTGTAGAATATGTGGGAGCCAATATGAGCATCCAGGTTCCGCTATTGGTTATTGACCGGAGACATGTCTCAGTCATGTCTACATTGTTCTCGAACCCGTAGGGTCCGCACGCTTAAGGTTTCGATGACAGTTATATTATGAGTTTATGAGTTTTTATGTACCGAAGGAGTTCGGAGTCCCGGATGAGATCGGGGACATGACGAGGAGTCTCGAAATGGTCGAGACGTAAAGATCGATATATTGGACGACTATATTCGGACATCGGAAAGGTTCCAAGAGATTCGGGTATTTTTCGAAGTACCGGAGAGTTACGGGAATACGTATTGGGCCTTATTGGGCCATACGGGAAAGAAGGAAAAGGGCCTCAAGGGTGGCCGCACCCCTCCCCTTGGTCTGGTCCGAATTGGACTGGGAAGGGGGGCGCCCCCTTCCTTCCTTCTCCTTTTCCCTTCCTCTTTTCCTATTCCATATGGGAGGTGGAATCCTACTAGGACTAGGGAATCCTATTAGGACTCCACACTTGGCGTGCCCCCTCCTAGGGCCGGCCTCCTCCTCCCTTCCTTTATATACGGGTGTAGGGGGCACCCCAAAGACACAACAATTAATCATTGAGATCTATTAGCCGTGTGCGGTGCCCTCCTCCATCATAATCCTTGATAATATTGTAGCGGTGCTTAGGCGAAGCCCTGCGATGGTAGAACATCAAGATCGTCACCACACCGTCGTGCTGACGGAACTCTTCCCCGACATTCTGCTGGATCGGAGTCCAGGGATCGTCATCGAGCTGAACGTGTGCTAGAACTCGGAGGTGTCGTAGTTTCCGTGCTTGATCGGTCGGGCCGTGAAGACGTACGACTACATCAACCGCGTTGTGATAACGCTTCCTCTTCCGGTCTACGAGGGTACGTAGACAATACTCTCCCCTCTCGTTGCGATGCATCATTGAGGGAGTCCTAGATTAGGGGGTGTCCGGATGGCCGGACTATACCTTCAGCCGGACTCCTGGACTATGAAGATACAGGATTGAAGACTTCGTCCCGTGTCCGGAAGGGACTTTCCTTGGCGTGGAAGGCAAGCTTGGCGATACGGATATGTAGATATCCTACCATTGTAACCGACTTTGTGTAACCCTAACCCTCTTCGGTGTCTATATAAACCGGAGGGTTTTAATTCGTAGGACGACATACACAACAACAATCATACCATAGGCTAGCTTCTAGGGTTTAGCCTCTCCGATCTCGTGGTAGATCTACTCTTGTACTACCCATATCATCAATATTAATCAAGCAGGATGTAGGGTTTTACCTCCGTCGAGAGGGCCCGAACCTGGGTAAAACTTCGTGTCCCTTGCCTCCTGTTACCATCCGGCCTAGACGCACAGTTCGGGACCCCCTACCCGAGATCCGCCGGTTTTGACACCGACATTGGTGCTTTCATTGAGAGTTCCTCTGTGTCATCGCCGTCAGGCTCGATGGCTCCTACGATCATCAATAGCGATGCAGTCCAGGGTGAGACCTTCCTCCCCAGACAGATCTTCGTCTTCGGCGGCTTCGCACTACAGGCCAATTCACTTGGCCATCTGGAGCAGATCGAAAGCTACGCCCCTGGTCGTCAGGTCAGATTTGGAAGTTTAAACTACATGGCTGACATCCGCGGAGACTTGATCTTCGACGGATTCGAGTCACTGCCGAGCGCGTCGCACTGTCACGACGAGCATGATCTAGCTCTGTCGCCGAACAGTGCCCTGGAGGCCGCACCCGCATTGGCTTCGACCCTTAATTTGGAGCCAACTGCGTCGATCGAGGATGGGTGGTTGGACGCCGCCTCGAGGGCTGCGATCCTAACGGCAATCGAGCCGAACACCAGCCCCGCACTCTGCGAGACTCGTGACTCCAAGGAGCCAGACTCGTCTCCGGACTCCGAACCCTCCGCGCCCCTGCAGATCGAATCCGATTGGGCGCCGATCATGGGGTTTACTGCCGCGGACATCTTTCAGCACTCGCCTTTCGGCGATATTCTGAAGACACTAAAGTCTCTCTCTTTATAAGGAGAGCCCTGGCCGGACTATGGTCAGCAAGGTTGGGATACGGACAATGAAGAAATTCAAAGCCCACCCACCATCCACTTTGTAGCCACTGTCGACGATTTAACCGACATGCTCGACTTAGACTCCGAAGACATCGATGGTATGGACGCCGATGAAGGAGACGATGAAGAACCAGCACCTATTGGGCTCTGGAACGCCACCTCGTCACATGATGTATACATGGTGGACGCACCAAAAGATGACGACGAGGAGCAGAAGGACGCACCGAAGGCTTGTTCCCTCGAAAAGCAGTCAAAGCGGCGACGCAAGCGCCGCCCCAAATCCCACCTCGACAGAAATAGCGATCACACAGACCCAGCGCTGGAGCAGGGCGAACCGCTGCCGGACAACGGCAATCCGGATAATCAAACCGAACAAACAAATTCTATCAAGGATAATGGTCCGGACGACATAACGCCGGACATGCACCCGGAGCAGCAGAATGCCCGTAAAAAGCTTGTTGCCACCGCGAGGAGTCTTAAAAAGTAGAAGCAAAGGCTCAGGGCCGCGCAAGACACACTCCAAATCAGATGGAGTAAAATACTCAACACAACATCAAGGTACGGCGACAATCGCCCCTCCAAGAGCTACCCAAAGCGGAAGCTGCTACCCGAATTCGATGAGGAGGCCTCAGACCCCCCACAACCAAATATCAAAGCAGACACCTGGTCGGATAGACGACCCCTCTACCAACACAGAGCGGCATACAACGCTGCTCACAATACAACACACGACCCATGCGAGGGCTCGCACCCAAAGGATGGTGCAACAACATCCATCTATGGACCACGCAAGCGCCCCCCAGCATACAATGCAACACAACAAACATCCGAACAACGCAGTACACCCAGCTACAGGGGTGCTGCACACCCCCTATGTTTCACCGATGAGGTTCTGGACCATGAATTTCCAGAGGGATTCAAGCCCGTAAACATAGAGGCATACGACAGAACAACAGACCCTGGGGTCTGGATTGAGGACTATATCCTTCATATCCATATGGCTCGAGGAGATGATCTCCACGCCATCAAGTACTTACCCCTCAAGCTCAAAGGGCCAGCTCGTCACTGGCTCAAAGGCCACCCTGAAAGCTCCATTGGAAGTTGGGAAGAGCTCGAAGACGTCTTTCAGGCAAATTTTCAAGGGACTTATGTCCGACCTCCGGACGCGGACGATTTGAGTCATATAACTCAACAGCCCGGAGAGTCAGCCCGAAAGCTTTGGAACATGTTTCTTACTAAAAAGAACCAAATTATCGACTGTCCGGACGCCGAAGCCTTGGCAGCTTTCAAGCATAGCGTCCGCGATGAATGGCTCGCCAGACACCTCGGCCAAAATAAGCCGAGAATGATGGCCGCATTAACAAACCTCATGACCCGCTTTTGCGCGGGTGAGGACAACTGGCTAGCCAGATGCAGCACCACCGACCCTAGTACATCTGAAGTTAGAGATGGAAACGGGAAATCACAGCGCAACAGCAATAACAAACGCCGGAATAAAGAAGAAAGCATGAAGGGCACGGCAGTAAATGCCAGATTCAAAAGCTGTCGGCCAGGTCAAAAGCCGCCCCCTAAAGGCACCAGGGATGAACTGTCCAGCCTCAACAAAATTCTGGACCAAGTATGTTAGATCCATAGTACCCCTGGTAAACCTGCTAATCATACCCACATAGAATGTTGGGTCTTCAAGCAGTCCAGCAAGCTCAACGCCGTACACAAGGGGGAGGATAGACCAAGTGAAGACGAGGACGAGACTCCCAAGCAAGACACGGGGGAACAAAAGAAATTTCCACCAGAAGTCAAAACAGTAAACGTGTTACACGTGATCAAGGGAAAAAACAACACGACACTCCCAGGAAAATATACCCAAGTGCCTGTCACCGTGAAGTCCTGCCACTGGTCGTCTCAACCGATCACTTTCGACCATCGCGATTACTGAACAAGTATCCAACACGTAGGATGGGCTTCCCTAGTATTAGACCCAGTAATTGGCGGATATCACTTCACACGAGTCTTGATGGACGGCGGCATCAGCCTAAACCTAATATATCAGGATACAATCCACGGGATGGGGTTAGTGTTGGGGAACGTTGCAGAAAACAAAAATTTTCCTACGGTTTCACCAACATCCATCTAGGAGTTCATCTAGCAATGAGTGATCGGATTGCATCTACATACCTTTGTAGATCACGTGCGGAAGCGTTCAAAGAACGAGGATGAGGAAGGCGTACTCGACGTGATCCAAATCACCGGAGATCCTAGCGCCGAACGGACGGCACCTCCGCGTTCAACACACGTACGGTCAGCGTAACGTCTCCTCCTTCTTGATCCAGCAAGGGGGAAGGAGAGGTTGAGGAAGATGGCTCCAGCAGCAGCACGACGGCGTGGTGGTGGTGGAGCTGCAGTACTCCGGCAGGGCTTCGCCAAGCTCTATGGAGGAGGAGGATGTGTTGGAGAGGGAAAGGGAGGCACCAAAGGCAAAGGTAAGAAGTCCTCCTCCCCCCCCCACTATATATAGGAGGGCCTAGGGGGGGGGGGGCGCCGGCCCTAGGAGATGCAATCTCCTAGGGGGGCAGCGGCCAAGGGAGGAATCCCTCCTCCCCAAGGCACCTAGGAGGTGCCTTCCCCCTTTGGGACTCTTCCCTTCCTTATCTCTTGGCGCATGGGCCTCTTGGGGCTGGTGCCCTTGGCCCATATGGGCCAAGGCGCACCCCCTATAGCCCATGTGGCCCCCGGGGCAGGTGGCCCCACCCGGTGGACCCTCGGGACCCTTCCGGTGGTCCCGGTACAATACCGGTGACCCCGAAACTTGTCCCGACGGCCGAAATAGCACTTCCTATATATAATTCTTTACCTCCGGACCATTCTGGAACTCCTCGTGACATCCGGGATCTCATCCAGGACTCCGAACAACATTCGGGTTACTGCATATACATATCCCTACAACCCTAGCGTCACCGAACCTTAAGTGTGTAGACCCTGCGGGTTCGGGAGACATGTAGACATGACCGAGATCGCTCTCCAGTCAATAACCAACAGCAGGATCTGGATACCCATGTTGGCTCCCACATGCTCCTCGATGATCTCCTCGGATGAACCACGATGTCGAGGATTCAAGCAACCCCGTATACAATTCCCTTTGTCAATCGGTATGCTACTTGCCCGAGATTCGATCGTCGGTATCCCAATACCTTGTTCAATCTCGTTACCGGCAAGTCACTTTACTCGTACCGTAATGCATGATCCCGTGACCAGACACTTGGTCACTTTGAGCTCATAATGATGATGCATTACCGAGTGGGCCCAGTGATACCTCTCCGTCATACGGAGTGACAAATTCCAGTCTTGATCCGTGTCAACCCAACAGACACTTTTGGAGATACCCGTAGTATACCTTTATAGTCACCCAGTTACGTTGTGACATTTGGTACACCCAAAGCACTCCTATGGTATCCGGGAGTTACACGATCTCATGGTCTAAGGAAAAGATACTTGACATTGGAAAAACTCTAGCAAACGAACTATACGATCTTATGCTATGTTTAGGATTGGGTCTTGTCCATCACATCATTCTCCTAATGATGTGATCTCGTTATCAATGACATCCAATGTCCATAGTCAGGAAACCATGACTATATGTTGATCAACGAGCTAGTCAACTAGAGGCTTACTAGGGACATGTTGGTGTCTATTATTCACACATGTATTACGATTTCCGGATAACACAATTATAGCATGAATAAAGACAATTATCATGAACAAGGAAATATAATAATAATGCTTTTATTATTGCCTCTAGGGCATATTTCCAACAGTCTCCCACTTGCACTAGAGTCAATAAACTAGTTACATTGTGATGAATCAAACACCCATGGAATTCTGGTGTTGATCATGTTTTGCTCTAGGGAGAGGTTTAGTCAATGGATCTGCTACATTCAGGTCCGTATGTACTTTACAAATATCTATGTCTCCATCTTGAACATTTTCACGAATGGAGTTGAAGCGATGCTTGATGTGCCTGGTCTTCTTGTGAAACCTGGGCTCCTTGGCAAGTGCAATAGCTCCAGTGTTGTCACAGAAGAGTTTGATTGGCCCCGATGCATTGGGTATGACTCCTAGGTCGGTGATGAACTCCTTCACCCAAATTGCTTCATGCGCTGCCTCCGAGGCTGCCATGTACTCCGCTTCACATGTAGATCCCGCCACGACGCTCTGCTTGCAACTGCACCAGCTTACTGCCCCACCATTCAAAATATACACGTATCCGGTTTGTGCCTTAGAGTCATCCAGATCTGTGTCGAAGCTAGCGTCGACGTAACCCTTTACGATGAGCTCTTCGTCACCTCCATAGACGAGAAACATTTCCTTTGTCCTTTTCAGGTACTTCAGGATATTCTTGACCGCTGTCCAGTGTTCCTTGCCGGGATTACTTTGGTACCTTCCTACCAAACTTACGGCAAGGTTTACATCAGGTCTGGTACACACCATGGCATACACAATAGAACCTATGGATGAGGCATATGGGATGACACTCATCTCTTCTATATCTTCTGCCGTGGTTGGACATTGAGCTGAGCTCAATTTCACACCTTGCAACACAGGCAAGAACCCCTTCTTAGACTGATCCATATTGAACTTCTTCAATATCTTATCAAGGTATGTGCTTTGTGAAAGACCTATGAGGCATCTTGATCTATCTCTATAGATCTTGATGCCTAATATATATGCAGCTTCTCCAAGGTCCTTCATTGAAAAACTCTTATTCAAGTAGGCCTTAATGTTGTCCAAGAGTTCTATGTCATTTTCCATCAAAAGTATGTCATCTACATATAATATGAGAAATGCTACAGAGCTCCCACTCACTTTCTTGTAAACACAGGCTTCTCCATAAGTCTGCGTAAACCCAAACGCTTTGATCATCTCATCAAAGCGAATGTTCCAACTCCGAGATGCTTGCACCAGCCCATAAATCGAGCATTGGAGCTTGCACACCTTGTCAGCATTCTTAGGATCGACAAAACCTTCCGGCTGCATCATATACAATTCTTCCTTAAGGAAACCATTAAGGAATGCCGTTTTGACGTCCATTTGCCATATTTCATAATCATAGAATGCGGCAATTGCTAACATGATTCGGACGGACTTCAGCTTCGCTACTGGTGAGAAATTCTCATCGCAGTCAACCCCTTGAACTTGTCGATAACCCTTAGCGACAAGCCGAGCTTTATAGATGGTCACATTACCATCCGCGTCTGTCTTCTTCTTAAAGATCCATTTATTTTCTATGGCTCGCCGCTCTACGGGCAAGTCAGTCAAAGTCCATACTTCGTTTTCATACATGGATCCTATCTCGGATTTCATGGCTTCCAGCCATTTGTCGGAATCCGGGCCCGCCATTGCTTCTTCATAGTTCGAAGGTTCACCGTTGTCTAACAACATGATTTCCAAGACAGGGTTGCCGTACCACTCTGGTGCGGAACGTGTCCTTGTGGACCTATGAATTTCAGTAGGAGCTTGATCAGAAGTATCTTGATCATCATCATTAACTTCCTCTCTAGTCGGTGCAGACACCTCAGGAACATTTTCTTGAGTTGCGCCCTTTTCCGGTTCAAGAGGTAATACTTCATCAAGTTCTACTTTCCTCCCACTTACTTCTTTCGAGAGAAACTCCTTCTCTAGAAAGGATCCATTCTTGGCAACAAAGATCTTGCCTTCGGATCTGAGGTAGAAGGTATACCCGATAGTTTCTTTAGGGTATCCTATGAAGACGCATTTTTCCGACTTGGGTTCGAGCTTTTCAGGTTGAAGTTTCTTGACATAAGCATCGCATCCCCAAACTTTTAGAAACGATAGCTTAGGTTTCTTCCCAAACCATAATTCATACGGTGTCGTCTCAACGGATTTCGACGGGGCCCTATTTAAAGTGAATGCGGCAGTCTCTATAGCATACCCCCAAAAAGATAGCGGTAAATCGGTAAGAGACATCATAGATCGCACCATATCTAATAGAGTGCGATTGCAACGTTCGGACACACCATTACGCTGAGGTGTTCCAGGCGGCGTGAGCTGTGAAACTATTCCACATTTTCTTAAGTGTGTGCCAAACTCATGACTCAAGTATTCTCCTCCACGATCTGATCGCAGGAACTTGATTTTCCTGTCACGTTGATTCTCAACCTCACTCTGAAATTCCTTGAACTTTTCAAAGGTCTCAGACTTGTGTTTCATTAAATAGATATACCCATATCTACTCAAGTCATCAGTGAGGGTGAGAACATAACGATAGCCACCGCGAGCCTCAACACTCAATGGACCGCACACATCAGTATGTATGATTTCCAATAAGTTGGTTGCTCGCTCCATTGTTCCTGAGAACGGAGTCTTGGTCATTTTACCCATGAGGCATGGTTCGCACGTGTCAAATGATTCGTAGTCAAGAGACTCTAAAAGTCCATCAGCATGGAGCTTCTTCATGCGTTTGACACCTATGTGACCAAGGCGGCAGTGCCACAAGTATGTGGGACTATCATTATCAATCTTACATCTTTTGGTACGCACACTATGAACATGTGTAGCATTACGCTCGAGATTCATTAAGAATAAACCATTCACCATCGGAGCATGACCATAAAACATATCTCTCATATAAATAGAACAACCATTATTCTCGAATTTAAATGAGTAGCCATCTCGTATTAAACGAGATCCTGATACAATGTTCATGCTCAAACTTGGCACTAAATAACAATTGTTGAGGTTCAAAACTAATCCCGTAGGTAAATGTAGAGGTAGCGTGCCGACGGAGATCACATCGACCTTGGAACCATTCCCGACGCGCATCGTCACCTCGTCCTTCGCCAGTCTCCGCTTATTCCACAACTCCTGCTTTGAGTTACAAATGTGAGCAACTGCACTGGTATCAAATACCCAGGAGCTACTACGAGTACTGGTAAGGCACACATCAATTACATGTATATCACATATACCTTTCGTTTTGCCGGCCTTCTTGTCTGCTAAGTATTTGGGGCAGTTCTGCTTCCAGTGACCACTTTCCTTGCAATAAAAGCACTCAGTCTCGGGCTTGGGTCCATTCTTTGGCTTCTTACCGGCAGCTTGCTTGCCGGGCGCGGCAACTCCCTTGCCGTCTTTCTTGAAGGTTTTCTTACCCTTGCCTTTCTTGAACTTAGTGGTTTTATTCACCATCAACACTTGATGTTCCTTTTTGACTTCTACCTCTGCTGATTTCAGCATTGCAAATACTTCAGGAATGGTCTTTTCCATCCCCTGCATATTGAAGTTCATCACAAAGCTCTTGTAGCTCGGTGGAAGCGACTGAAGGATTCTGTCAATGACCGTGTCATCTAGGAGATTAACTCCCAGCTGAGTCAAGCGGTTATGTAACCCAGACATTGTGAGTATGTGCTCACTGACAGCACTATTTTCCTCCATCTTACAGCTGAAGAACTTGTCGGAGACTTGATATCTCTCGACCCGGGAATGAGCTTGGAAAACCATTTTCAGCTCTTCGAACATCTCATATGCTCCGTGTCTCTCAAAACGCTTTTGGAGCCCCGGCTCTAAGCTGTAAAGCATGCCACACTGAACGAGGGAGTAGTCATCGGTACGTGCCTGCCAAGCGTTCATAACGTCTTGTTCTGCAGGGAGAACAGGTGCGTCACCTAGCGGTGCTTGTAGGACATAATATTTCTTGGCAGCTATGAGGATGATCCTCAAGTTCCGGACCCAGTCCGTGTAGTTGCTGCCATCGTCTTTCAGCTTGGTTTTCTCTAGGAACGCATTGAAGTTGAGGACTACGTTGGCCATTTGACCTACAAGACATATTGTAAAATATTTAGACTAAGTTCATGATAATTAAGTTCATCTAATCAAATTATTCAATGAACTCCCACTTAGATAGACATCCCTCCTGTAATCTAAGTATAACATGATCCGAGTTAACTAGGTCGTGTCCGAACATCACGTGAGACGGACTAGTCGACATCGGTGAACATCTTCATGTTGATCGTATCTTCTATACGACTCATGCTCGACCTTTTCGGTCTTCTGTGTTCCGAGGCCATGTCTGTACATGCTAGGCTCGTCAAGTCAACCTAAGTGTTTGATTGTGTAAATCTGTCTTACACCCATTGTATGTGAACGTTGGAATCTATCACACCCGATCATCACGTGGTGCTTCGAAACAACAAACTGTCGCAACGGTGCACAGTTAGGGGGAACACTTTCTTGAAATTATTATGAGGGATCATCTTATTTACTACCGTCGTTCTAAGCAAACAAGATGCAAAAACATGATAAACATCACATGCAATCAAATAATAATAGTGACATGATATGGCCAATATCACATAGCTCCTTTGATCTCCATCTTGGGGCTCCATGATCATCTTGTCACCGGCATGACACCATGATCTCCATCATCATGATCTCCATAATCGTGTCTCCATGAAGTTGCTCGCCAACTATTACTTCTACTACTATGGCTAACAGGTTTAGCAATAAAGTAAAGTAATTTACATGGCGTTTCTCAATGACACGCAGGTCACACAAAAAATAAAGACAACTCCTATGGCTCCTGCCGGTTGTCATACTCATCGACATGCAAGTCGTGATTCCTATTACAATAGCATGAACATCTCATACATCACATATATATCATTCATCATTCATCACAACTTTGGCCATATCATATCACAAAGCACTTCCTGCAAAAACAAGTTAGACGTCCTCTAATTGTTGTTGCAAGTTTTACGTGGCTGAAATAGGGTTCTAGCAAGAATGTTTTCTTACCTACGTTAAAGCCACAATGTGATCTGTCAACTTCTATTTACCCTTCATAAGGACCCTTTTCATCGAATCCGCTCCAACTAAAGTGGGAGAGACAGACACCCGCCAGCCACCTTATGCAACTAGTGCATGTCAGTCGGTGGAACCGGTCTCACGTAAGCGTACGTGTAAGGTTGGTCCGGGCCGCTTCATCCCACAATACCGTTGAAGCAAGATAAGACTAGTAGCGGCAAGAAAGTTGACAACATCAACACCCACAACAAATTGTGTTCTACTCGTGCAAGAGAACTACGCATAGACCTAGCTCATGATGCCACTGTTGGGGAACGTTGCAGAAAACAAAAAATTTCCTACGGTTTCACCAAGATCCATCTAGGAGTTCATCTAGCAATGAGTGATCGGATTGCATCTACATACCTTTGTAGATCACGCGCGGAAGCGTTCAAAGAACGGGGATGAGGAAGGCGTACTCGACGTGATCCAAATCACCGGAGATCCTAGCGCCGAACGGACGACACCTCCGCGCTCAAAACACGTACGGTCAGTGTAACGTCTCCTCCTTCTTGATCCAGCAAGGGGGAAGGAGAGGTTGAGGAAGATGGCTCCAGCAGCAGCACGACGGCGTGGTGGTGGTGGAGCTGCAGTACTCCGGCAGGGCTTCGCCAAGCTCTATGGAGGAGGAGGATGTGTTGGAGAGGGAGAGGGAGGCACCAAAGGCAAAGGTAAGAAGTCCTCCTTCCCCCCCACTATATATAGGAGGGCCTAGGGGAGGTGCCGGCCCTAGGAGATGCAATCTCCTAGGGGGGCGGCGGCCAAGGGAGGAATCCCTCCTCCCCAAGGCACCTAGGAGGTGCCTTCCCCCTTTGGGACTCTTCCCTTCCTTATCTCTTGGTGCATGGGCCTCTTGGGGCTGGTGCCCTTGGCCCATATGGGCCAAGGTGCACCCCCTATAGCCCATGTGCCCCCCCGGGGCAGGTGGCCCCACCCGGTGGACCCCCGGGACCCTTCCGGTGGTCCCGGTACAATACCGGTGACCCCAAAACTTGTCCCGACGGCCGAAATAGCACTTCCTATATATAATTCTTTACCTCCGGACCATTCCGAAACTCCTCGTGACATCCGGGATCTCATCCGGGACTCCGAACAACATTCGGGTTACTGCATATACATATCCCTACAACCCTAGCGTCACCGAACCTTAAGTGTGTAGACCCTACGGGTTCGGGAGACATGTAGACATGACCGAGATCGCTCTCCGGTCAATAACCAACAGCGGGATCTGGATACCCATGTTGGCTCCCACATGCTCCTCGATGATCTCATCGGATGAACCACGATGTCGAGGATTCAAGCAACCCCGTATACAATTCCCTTTGTCAATCGGTATGCTACTTGCCCGAGATTCGATCGTCGGTATCCCAATACCTTGTTCAATCTCGTTACCGGCAAGTCACTTTACTCGTACAGTAATGCATGATCTCGTGACCAGACACTTGGTCACTTTGAGCTCATAATGATGATGCATTACCGAGTGGGCCCAGTGATACCTCTCCGTCATACGGAGTGACAAATCCCAGTCTTGATCCGTGTCAACCCAACAGACACTTTTGGAGATACCCATAGTATACCTTTATAGTCACCCAGTTATGTTGTGACGTTTGGTACACCCAAAGCACTCCCACGGTATCCGGGAGTTACACGATCTCATGGTCTAAGGAAAAGATACTTGACATTGGAAAAACTTTAGCAAACGAACTATACGATCTTATGCTATGTTTAGGATTGGGTCTTGTCCATCACATCATTCTCCTAATGATGTGATCTCGTTATCAATGACATCCAATGTCCATAGTCAGGAAACCATGACTATATGTTGATCAACGAGCTAGTCAACTAGAGGCTTACTAGGGACATGTTGGTGTCTATTATTCACACATGTATTACGATTTCCGGATAACACAATTATAGCATGAATAAAGACAATTATCATGAACAAGGAAATATAATAATAATGCTTTTATTATTGCCTCTAGGGCATATTTCCAACAGTTAGACCCAACACAAATTCGCCATAGAAATACTACCTTTAAAGGAGTAACGCCAGGCCCAGGGGCTCGTTGTACAGGCTCCCTCCTACTACAGGTTATATTCGGCTCCCCCGATAACTTCCGTCGCGAGCATTTAACCTTCCACATCACTCCGTTTCAAAGTGGCTATCAAGCACTGCTCGGACGCGAAGCTTTCGCTTGCTTTAATGCAATACAACACTACGCCTCCCTCACACTCAAGATGCCCAGTCCACGTGGCATCATTTCAGTGCACGGAAATATCAAGCGATCTCTGCGCGCCGAAGAGAGTGAGGCTGCCTTGGCAGCCGCACACTAAAGGCGCCCGGACTAGCGAAAGCATCCAATAGGTCGTCAAGACCTCAGACACAACTAATCGAGTCCGGCGCCGCTACTTATACCGAATAAATGGTCACACCCCTATTTGTCAATACAAGGGGCTTAACGCACACAAACAAGTGGCAATTTCTCCTCATCTTGAATTATACATGGTTTCCTTTAAAAACTATCTTTTTGCACGACAACTTTTTCACCTAAATTCCTCTCTTTTACATACGATCATCGTGCTACACCCATCCAGGATACGGCACAACGGAGACACAGGCGCAGACGTGCAGCAGGGACCCGCTCCAAGGATTCTTTTTAGATTAAGACCCTGCGTAAACCTTTTTTACTATCTCTTGTTGATACATATCCACCGTTGAGAAGGATGCTGACGTCTTGGCATGTGGCCACGCCAGAACTATGCACGTACCTGGACACAAGGGGCTTCTTACAAAGGCCATTATTTAGGCTCGGTTTATACCGCAAAGACCGAATACCTTAGGGAGTGTTCGGCGTCGCGAGTTTGGCCCTATATGCATCAGCTCCAAATCATTGTCTTTGGTCAAATGTTGGGTTTGCCCGGCTCCTGTGTTTTGGTGCCTTACGTTCTGCTTTACCGGCTAAGGTAGCACCAGGAGAACTACTGCGATTGTGCCCTGGTTCATCCGGACGAGCACCTCAGTAGAGAAAGCCGAAAACTGACTGTCATGATATAGCGTGAGAGTGGTCAACCACTCGATGACCTGTGGGAATGTTAGAATTCTTTCGCCTTAACGAAGGGCCGTTTTCCGGCCAGGCATGTACGCACCCCGGAATCGGAAGAGTGCGGAGCCACCAGGGGCTATCTAGTAGCCCCACTGTCAAACTCCTATGGCTAAGTGAAAGTGCTAAAGCATTATAGTCCGGTTGCCTCGCTCGCTCCGCTATCACCTCCTTAATAGGACCAAGACGTTGGGTTAAGTGTGAACGCGTGTTTTTGCGAGCACCTCCGCATTATATGCGTGGGGGTTGAAGTCGACGACTGCAATCTTTCAGGTTATACACATGTATACATAAACGGCCGCCCAGGAGGCATCATATTACTTTCAGGCAAAAGTATAAAAATAGCCTTATAAAAATTTATAAAAGCATTTCGCTTACAATGAGATTACATATCACTCAAACATAATATTTTTTGAGCACCGGGTCTCTATCAAACGGGCACCCTCAAGAACTTCTTCAAAGTAGTGCTCAGCAGCTTTTTGACCTATGGCCGAATCCCGCGCTGCAACATTGGTAGCATCCATCTCCGCCCAGTATGCCTTAACACGGGCAAAGGCCATCCATGCGCCCTCTATGCACGCCGACCTCTTCATCGCATTAATGCGTGGCACCACGTCAAGGAACTGCTGCACCAAGCTGAAATAGCTGTTCAGTTTTGACCTTTCTGGCCATAACTGATCCACAACAGACCTCATGGAGAGTCCGGACAACCTATTTAGTTCGGCCCATTCGGCTAATTGGTCAGTCAATGAAAGTGGACGCTCGGGAGAATGGAATTGTCTCCAAAACAGCTGGTCTACTTCACGGTCCGTCTGACCCTGAAAGTACTTGGCCGCATCGGCAGCGCTCGCCGCCAAATCCATATACACATCCTCCGAGCTCCACAGCCGATCCAGAGGGGCATACCATGGATCTTCGAACTTCCTCCGCAACATAAAGTATTTCCCAGCTACAATATCCCCGGCTTCCCGCAGCTCCTCCTTCTTTGCCCTCATAGCAGAGCGGAGGTCTTTTCTCGTCGCAGCAGCCTTCTCAAGGTCCGATGCCTTCACTTGATTTTCCTTTTCAAGAACCCGGCAACGGTCGGCGACGGCTTTTAATTCTATGGCCATCTTGGCCATCTTGTCTCGGCTCTCGCCATGCACGGACCTCTCGGCTTGCAACTCTTCGGCCGCCTTCAAAGCAGCCGCATTACCCAAACTTGCTTGTTCCTTGACTCGGGCAAGTTCTGCCCGCAAGGCTTCAACAGTGGCAGCTCCATCTGCAGTCACAACATATTAAAGATACTGGCTTCATGCTGCTCTTCCTATGTGACGTTTACTTACCTTGTGCCTCATCAAGCCTTTTGTTAACAAGCTCGATGTCGGCGTCTGCCGCATCCAACTGCCGTTCTAAATGGGCAAACTCGCTAGTCCAGCTAGCCACCGGAGCTTCCATCACCTGCACATAGAGGTAGTATGGTTATTACCTGGGAATATGATCCTCTGTTCGTCGTTGTTTCCGACGACAACCAGAGTCTCAGGGGCTACTATCTACACAGGGCACGCCTAGCATGTCCAGGACTATCATACATTCTTTTACGTACCTCAAAGCATGTCAGTAGACTCATAAAAGCTTCATGCAATCCGCTTTCGGCAGACGAGATTCTCTCCATCACCGTATTCAACAGCACACGGTGTTCATCTGAGATGGCCACTCGCCCCACCAACTCCCTCAGAACATCCGATTGCACACTAGACGGTGCCGGACTCTTTTGTCTGCTCTCTTCGGGAGCCGGACACTGGGAGCTTCGGGGGTCAATGGGATTATCTTCTGGCCTCACCGGACTCGGAGAGGCCCTCCGCGACAACACTTCAGGGTCGCCCACTTCCGGAGTGGAGGAGTCTGGAGGAGGCGTTTCGCTCTCCATCATCTCTGGAAGAAGATCCCCCGAAGACGAGCTCATTTGAGAGGGGCTAAGGCCCGAACTGCAAAAATATATGCGGTGGTTATTTTCTCAGAAGAAAAAGATGGAATATCTGTACTATTAAAGTATTTCAGGTCACTTACGACTCGCGGGAGAATTGATCCCCCGCGGACTTTGTGCGAAAACAACACCCCCCAAGGTAGGACCCTTTGTGGGAGACTTCTTCTCCCGTTTGGAAGCTTCGGCTTCCGAATCCCCGGGCGCAGTCCTTTTCCTCTTCTGGTCGTCTTCCTTCATGGAGACGCTCGCTCCCTCGGTTAAAATGGGCAGCATTGGGGGCCCGCGTCCGCCCGCATTATCCTCCACAGTATCTTCCTTTGAGGGCTCCGGGCAAGGTGTGGTCTGGAGCATCTTTTCCAATACTGGATTTTCCAAACCCTCAGGGAGGGGGGCCGAACACCAAATCAACTTCGCCTTTGTTAGCCAGTCCTGGTCAAAAAGCAAACTCTCAGAAATAACTTCGTAACAAAGGAGAGATAGTATGTTTGGACGGAAGATGCCTTACCTGTTCGGCGACGCGGTTACTACTCAGGCCCACGTCCTCGGTGATTTCCGGACACTCCACCTGAGGTCCAAAGAATGACTTGTATATCTCCTCGTGCATCAGGCCGGGGAAATTTTGAATGACACGCGGTCCCTCGGGATTGAACTCCCACAGGCGAAGAGGCCGGCGTTTGCAAGGCTGGACTTGACGAACTAGCATAACTTGTATTACCGCAACCAAATTGAAATCTCCATCGAAGAGATCTCGAATGCGGCTTTGCAGTATAGGCACGTCCTTGGCTGGACCCCAGCTCAGACCTCTGCTGATCCATGACATCAGTTGTGGTGGAGGGCCCGGGCGGAAAACAGGGGCGGCCGCCCACTTGGCACTTCTAGGAGCCGTGATGTAGAACCACTCCTGTTGCCACAATTCAGACACCTCTGGGATGGAACCTTTGGGCCACGGAGCTCCCGTCATCTTGCGTATTGAGGCACCTCCACACGCTGCATGTTGCCCCTCGATCATCTTCGGCTTTACTTCAAAGGTCTTGAGCCATAGTCCAAAGTGAGGGGTAACCCGGAGGAAGGCCTCGCACACGACAATAAATGTCGTGATATGAAGAAAGGAGTCCGGAGCTAGATCATGGAAGTCTAGCCCGTAATAAAACATCAAACCCCTGACGAAAGGATCCAGAGCAAGGCCTAGACCTCGGAGGAAGTGGGAGACGAACATGACGTTCTTGTTGGGTTCGGGGGTGGGGACGGCCTGCCCTCGGGGAGGCAGCCGATGCAAAATCTCGGCGGTCAGATATCTGGCCTCCCTCAACTTTTTGATGTCTTCTTTTGTGACGGAGGAAGGCACCCATCGGCCTTGAAGGCTAGATCCGGACATGACTGAAGGTTTGGAGCACCTGACCTGAACTTTGGGCGTTCAAGCTTGAGGTGGGGGAAGGATTCGATTGAGCACGGGAGGGAAAGATAAAAGCCTTGTCCCTTTACAAAGAGGGTGAATATCAAGCGTCCTCTCCGTGTCCGTTTGGACTTGCCTATAATCTAGGAGTCCTAGAAGCGGTTGGGTTACCCACGCGCGTATTGATGAGAATCCCGGAATAAGGGGACATGATCTCTTCTTTAACAAGACGTGCCAAGGAAACCACCTCGCATGACGCGCTGAGGTGGGATAATGAAACGACTCGGATAAAGGCTTGGCCGTGGTGTGTCACACTACGGAGTACGTCAGCAGATTAGATTTGTGTAAATATTATTCTCTCTATGGCAATATGTGGAAACTTATTTTGCAGAGCCGGACATTATCTTTGTGTTCAAAATCTTCTATAAAGTACTTGGGGGAGGAACCCGCCTTGCAATGCCGAAGACAATCTGCGCGCCGGACTCGTCGTCATTGAAGCCTGGTTCAGGGGCTACTGAGGGAGTCCTGGATTAGGGGGTGTCCGGATGGCCGGACTATACCTTCAGCCAGACTCCTGGACTATGAAGATACAAGATTGAAGACTTCGTCCCATGTCCGGAAGGGACTTTCCTTGGTGTGGAAGGAAAGCTTGGCGATACGGATATGTAGATCTCCTACCATTGTAACCGACTTTGTCTAACCCTAACCCTCTCCGGTGTCTATATAAACCGGAGGGTTTTAGTCCGTAGGGCGACATACACAACAACAATCATACCATAGGCTAGCTTCTAGGGTTTAGCCTCTCCGATCTCGTGGTAGATCTACTCTTGTACTACCCATATCATCAATATTAATCAAGCAGGATGTAGGGTTTTACCTCCATCGAGAGGGCCCGAACCTGGGTAAAACTTCGTGTCCCTTGCCTCCTGTTACCATCCGGCCTAGACGCACAGTTCGGGACCCCCTACCCGAGATCCGCCGGTTTTGACACCGACAATCACCATGTTCTTGCGTGTGCGTAGGAAATTTTTGAAATTACTACGTTCCCCAACAGTGGCATCCGAGCCTGGTTTTATGTGTTGATGTTGTGCACGAGTAGAACACAAGTGAGTTGTGGGCGATATAAGTCATAATGCTTACCAGCATGTCATACTTTGGTTCGGCGGTATTGTTGGATGAAGCGGCCCGGACCAACATTACGCGTACGCTTATGCGAGACTGGTTCTACCGACGTGCTTTGCACACAGGTGGCTGGCGGGTGTCAGTTTCTCCAACTTTAGTTGAACCAAGTGTGGCTACGCCCGGTCCTTGCGAAGGTTAAAACAACACCAACTTGACAAACTATCGTTGTGGTTTTTGATGCGTAGGTAAGATTGGTTCTTGCTTAAGCCCGTAGCAGCCACGTAAAACTTGCAACAAACAAAGTAGAGGACGTCTAACTTGTTTTTGCAGGGCATGTTGTGATGTGATATGGTCAAGACATGATGCCAAATTTTATTGTATGAGATGATCATGTTTTGTAACCGAGTTATCGGCAACTGGCAGGAGCCATATGGTTGTCGCTTTATTGTATGCAATGCAATTGCGCTGTAATGCTTTACTTTATCACTAAGCGGTAGCCATAGTCGTGGAAGCATAAGATTGGCGAGACGACAATGATGCTACGATGGTGATCAAGGTGTCGCGCCGGTGACGATGGTGATCATGACGGTGCTTCGAAGATGGAGACCACAAGCACAAGATGACGATGGCCATATCATATCATTTATATTGATTGCATATGATGTTTGTCTTTTATGCATATTATCTTGCTTTGATTGATGGTAGCATTATAAGATGATCCCTCATTAAATTATCAAAGTATAAGTGTTCTCCCTGAGTATGCACCGTTGTGAAAGTTCTTCGTGCTGAGACACCACGCGATGATCGGGTGTGATAGGCTCTACGTTCAAATACAACGGGTGCAAAACAATTGCACACGCGGAATACTCAGGTTTAACTTGACGAGCCTAGCATATAACAGATATGGCCTCGGAACACGAAGACCGAAAGGTCGAGCGTGAATCATATAGTAGATATGATCAACATATTGATGTTCACCATTGATACTACTCCATCTCACGTGATGATCGGACATGGTTTAGTTGATTTGGATCACGTGATCACTTAGAGGATTAGAGGGATATCTATCTAAGTGGGAGTTCTTAAGTAATATGATTAATTGAACTTTAATATATCATGAACTTAGTCTTGGTAGTATTAGCATATCTATGTTGTAGATCAATAGCTCGCGTTGTTGCTTCCCTATGTTTTATATATGTTCCTAGAGAAAACTAAGTTGAAAGATGTTAGTAGCAAAGATGCGGATTCGATCCATGATCTGAGGTTTATCCTCATTGCTGTTGGGGAACGTTGCAGAAAACAAAAAATTTCCTACGGTTTCACCAAGATCCATCTATGAGTTCATCTAGCAACGAGTAATCGGATGCATCTACATACCTTTGTAGATCGCGAGCGGAAGCGTTCAAAGAACGGGGATGAGGTAGTCGTACACGATGTGATCCAAATCATCGGAGATCCTAGCACCGAACGGACGGCACCTCCGCGTTCAACACACGTACGGAACAGCCACGTCTCCTCCTTCTTGATCCAGCAAGGGGAGAGGAGGGGTTGAGGGAGATGGCACCAGCAGCAGCACGACGGCGTGGTGTTGATGGAGCTGCAGTACTCCGGCAGGGCTTCGCCAAGCGCTATGGAGGAGGAGGAGGTGTTGGAGAGGGAGAAGGAGGCAACCAAAGGCGTGGATGAAAAGCCCTCCTTCCCCCACTATATATAGGAGGGCCAAGGGGGGGCGCCGGCCCTAGGAGATCCAATCTCCTAGGGGGGTGCGGGCAAGGGGGAGGAATCCCTCCTCCCCAAGGCACCTAGGAGGTGCCTTCCCCTCCTAGGACTCTTCCTCCTTGAAACCCTAGGTGCATGGGCCTCTTGGGGCTGGTGCCCTTGGCCCATGTAGGCCAAGGCGCACCCCCTACAGCCCATGTGCCCCCCCGGGACAGGTGGCCCCACCCGGTGGACCCCCGGGAACCTTCCGGTGGTCCCGGTACAATACCGATAACCCCGAAACTTGTCCCGATGCCCGAAACAGGACTTCCCATATATAAATCTTTACCTCCGGACCATTCCGGAACTCCTCGTGATGTTCGGGATCTCATCCGGGACTCCGAACAACATTCGGGTTACTGCATATACATATCCCTACAACCCTAGCGTCACCGAACCTTAAGTGTGTAGATCCTACGGGTTCGAGAGACATGTAGACATGATCGAGATCGCTCCGGTCAATAACCAACAGCGGGATCTGGATACCCATGTTGGCTCCCACATGCTCCACGATGATCTCATCGGATGAACCACGATGTCGAGGATTCAAGCAACCCCGTATACAATTCCCTTTGTCAATCGGTATGTTACTTGCCCGAGATCCGATTGTCGGTATCCCAATACCTCGTTCAACCTCATTACCGGCAAGTCACTTTACTTGTACCATAATGCATGATCCCGTGACCAGACACTTGGTCACTCTGAGCTCATTATGATGATGCATTACCGAGTGGGACCAGTGATACCTCTCCGTCATGCGGAGTGACAAATCCCAGTCTTGATCCATGTCAACCCAATAGACACTTTCGGAGATACTCGTAGTATACCTTTATAGTCACCCAGTTACGTTGTGACGTTTGGTATACCCAAAGCACTCCTACGGTATCTGGGAGTTACACGATCTCATGGTCTAAGGAAAAGATACTTGACATTGGAAAATTCTAGCAAACGAACTATACGATCTTATGCTATGTTTAGGATTGGGTCTTGTCCATCACATCATTCTCCTAATGATGTGATCTCGTTATCAATGACATCCAATGTCCATAGTCAGGAAACCATGACTATCTGTTGATCAACGAGCTAGTCAACTAGAGGCTTACTAGGGACATGTTGGTGTCTATTATTCACACATGCATTACGATTTCCGGATAATACAATTATAGCATGAATAAAGACAATTATCATGAACAAGGAAATATAATAATAATGCTTTTATTATTGCCTCTAGGGCATATTTCCAACAGTCTCCCACTTGCACTAGAGTCAATAATCTAGTTACATTGTGATGAATCGAACACCCATGGAATTCTGGTGTTGATCATGTTTTGCTCTAGGGAGAGGTTTAGTCAACGGATCCGCTACATTCAGGTCCGTATGTACTTTACAAATGTCTATGTCTCCATCTTGAACATTTTCACGAATGGAGTTGAAGCGACGCTTGATGTGCCTTGTCTTCTTGTGAAACCTGGGCTCCTTGGGAAGAGCAATAGCTCCAGTGTTGTCACAGAAGAGCTTGATCGGCCCCGACGCATTGGGTATGACTCCTAGGTCGGTGATGAACTCCTTCACCCATATTGCTTCATGTGCTGCCTCCGAGGCTGCCATGTACTCCGCTTCACATGTAGATCCCGCCACGACGCTCTGCTTGCAACTGCACCAGCTTACTGCCCCACCATTCAAAATATACACGTATCCGGTTTGTGACTTAGAGTCATCCAGATCTGTGTCGAAGCTAGCATCGACGTAACCCTTTACGACGAGCTATTCGTCACCTCCATAAACGAGAAACATTTCCTTAGTCCTTTTCAGGTACTTTAGGATATTCTTGACCGCTGTTCAGTGTTCCTTGCCGGGATTACTTTGGTACCTTCCTACCAAACTTACGGCAAGGTTTACATCAGGTCTGGTACACAGCATGGCATACATAATAGACCCTATGGCCGAGGCATAGGGGATGACACTCATCTCCTCTATATCTTCTGCCGTGGTCGGACATTGAGCTGAGCTCAATTTTACACCTTGTAACACAGGTAAGAACCCCTTCTTAGAATGATCCATATTGAACTTCTTCAATATCTTATCAAGGTATGTGCTTTGTGAAAGACCTATGAGGCGTCTCGATCTATCTCTATAGATCTTGATGCCTAATATATAAGCAGCTTCTCCAAGGTCCTTCATTGAAAAACTTTTATTCAAGTAGGCCTTAATGCTGTCCAAGAGTTCTATATCATTTCCCATCAAAAGTATGTCATCTACATATAATATGAGAAATGCTACAGAGGTCTCACTCACTTTCTTGTAAATGCAGGCTTCTCCATAAGTCTGCGTAAACCCAAACGCTTTGATCATCTCATCAAAGCGAATGTTCCAACTCCGAGATGCTTGCACTAGCCCATAAATCGAGCCTTGGAGCTTGCACACCTTGTTAGCATTCTTAGGATCGACAAAACCTTCCGGTTGCATCATATACAATTCTTCCTTAAGGAAACCATTAAGGAATGCCGTTTTGACGTCCATTTGCCATATTTCATAATCATAGAATGCGGCAATCGCTAACATGATTCGGACGGACTTCAGCTTCACTACCGGTGAGAAAGTCTCATCGTAGTCAACCCCTTGAACTTGTCGATAACCCTTAGCGACAAGTCGAGCTTTATAGATGGTCACATTACCATCCGCGTCTGTCTTCTTCTTAAAGATCCATTTATTTCTATGGCTCGCCGCTCAGTGGGCAAGTCAGTCAAAGTCCATACTTCGTTTTCATACATGGATCCTATCTCGGATTTCATGGCTTCTAGCCATTTTTCGGAATCCGGGCCCGCCATCGCTTCTTCATAGTTCGAAGGTTCACCGTTGTCTAACAACATGATTTCCAAGACAGGGTTGCCGTACCACTCTGGTGCAGAACGTGTCCTTGTGGACCTTCGAATTTCAGTAGGAGCTTGATCAGAAGTATCTTGATCATCATCATTAACCTCCTCTCTAGTCGGTGCAGGCACCTCAGGAACATTTTCTTGAGTTGTGCCGTTTTCCGGTTCAAGAGGTAATACTTCATCAAGTTCTACTTTCCTTCCACTTATTTCTTTCGAGAGAAACTCTTTCTCCAGAAAGGACCCATTCTTGGCAACAAAGATCTTGCCTTCGGATCTGAGGTAGAAGGTATACCTAGTAGTTTCTTTAGGGTATCCTATGAAGACGCATTTTTCTGACTTGGGTTCGAGCTTTTCAGGTTGAAGTTTCCCGACATAAGCATCGCATCCCCAAACTTTCAGAAACGACAACTTAGGTTTCTTACCAAACCATAATTCAAACGGTGTCGTCTCAACGGATTTCGACGGAGCCCTATTTAAAGTGAATGCGGCAGTCTCTAAAGCATACCCCCAAAAGGATAGCGGTAAATCGGCAAGAGACATCATAGATCGCACCATATCTAATAGAGTGCGATTACGGCGTTCGGACACACCATTACGCTGGGGTGTTCCAGGCGGCGTGAGTTGTGAAACTATTCCACATTTTCTTAAGTGTGTGCCAAACTCGTGACTCAAGTATTCTCCTCCTCGATCTGATCGTAGGAACTTGATTTTCCTGTCACGTTGATTCTCAACCTCACTCTGAAATTCCTTGAACTTTTCAAAGGTTTCAGACTTGTGTTTCATTAAGTAGACATACCCATGTCTACTCAAGTCATCAGTGAGGGTGAGAACATAACGATAGCCACCGCGAGCCTCAACACTCATTGGACCGCACACATCAGTATGTATGATTTCCAATAAGTTGGTTGCTCGCTCCATTGTTCCTGAGAACGGAGTCTTGGTCATTTTACCCATGAGGCATGGTTCACACGTGTCAAATGATTCATAATCAAGAGACTCTAAAAGTCCATCTGCATGGAGCTTCTTCATGCGTTTGACACCTATGTGACCAAGGCGGCAGTGCCACAAGTATGTGGGACTATCATTATCAACCTTACATCTTTTGGTACTCACACTATGAATATGTGTAGCAATACACTCGAGATTCATTAAGAATAAACCATTTACCATAGGAGCATGACCATAAAACATATCTCTCATATAAATGGAACAACCATTATTCTCAGATTTAAATGAGTAGCCATCTCGAATTAAACGAGATCCCGATACAATGTTCATGCTCAAAGCTGGCACTAAATCACAATTATTGAGGTTTAAAACTAATCCCGTAGGTAAATGTAGAGGTAGCGTGCCGACGGCGATCACATCGACCTTGGAACCATTCCCGACGCGCATTGTCACCTCGTCCTTCGCCAGTCTCCGCTTATTCCGCAGCTCCTACTTTGAGTTACAAATGTGAGCAACTGCACCGGTATCAAATACCCAGGAGCTACTACGAGTGCTGGTAAGGTACACATCAATTACATGTATATCACATATAGCTTTTGTTTTGCCGGCCTTCTTGTCTGCTAAGTATTTGGGGCAGTTCCGCTTCCAGTGACCACTTTCCTTGCAATAAAAGCACTCAGTCTCGGGCTTGGGCCCATTCTTTGGCTTCTTCCCGGCAGCTTGCTTGCCGGGCGCGGCAACTCCCTTGCCGTCCTTCTTGGAGTTCTTTTTACCCTTGCCCTTCTTGAACTTAGTGGTTTTATTGACCATCAACACTTGATGTTCCTTCTTGACTTCTACCTCTGCTGATTTCAGCATAGCAAATACTTCAGGAATGGTCTTCTCCATCCCCTGCATATTGAAGTTCATCACAAAGCTCTTGTAGCTCGGTGGAAGCGACTGGAGGATTCTATCAATGACTGCATCATCCGGGAGATTAACTCCCAGCTGAGTCAAGCGATTATGTAACCCAGACATAGTGAGTATGTGCTCACTGACAGAACTATTTTCCTCCATCTTACAGCTGAAGAATTTGTCAGAGACTTCATATCTCTCCACCCGGGCATGAGCTTGGAAAACCATTTTCATCTCTTCGAACATCTCATATGCTCCATGTCTCTCAAAACGCTTTTGGAGCCCCGGCTCTAGGCTGTAAAGCATGCCGCACTGAACGAGGGAGTAGTCATCGGTACGTGCCTGCCAAGCGTTCATAACGTCTTGTTCTGCAGGGAGAACAGGTGCGTCACCCAGCGGTGCTTGTAGGACATAATCTTTCTTGGCAGCTATGAGGATGATCCTCAGGTTCCGGACCCAGTCTGTATAGTTGCTGCCATCGTCTTTCAGCTTGGTTTTCTCTAGGAACACGTTGAAGTTGAAGACTACGTTGGCCATTTGATCTACAAGACATATTGTAAAGATTTTAGACCAAGTTCATGATAATTAAGTTCATCTAATCAAATTATTCAATGAACTCCCACTTAGATAGACATCCCTCTTCTAGTCATCTAAGTATAACATGATCCGAGTCAACTAGGCCGTGTCCGATCATCACGTGAGATGGACTAGTCAATGTCGGTGAACATCTTCATGTTGATCGTATCTTCTATACAACTCATGCTCGACCTTTCGGTCTTCTGTGTTCCGAGGCCATGTCTATACACATGCTAGGCTCGTCAAGTTAACCCTAAGTGTTTTGCATGTGTAAAACTGTCTTACACCCGTTGTGTGTGAACGTAAGGATCTATCACACCCGATCATCACGTGGTGCTTCAAAACGACGAACTTTAGCAATGGTGCACAGTTAGGGGAGAACACTTCTTGAAATTGTTGTGAGGGATCATCTTATTTACTACCGTCGTTCTAAGGAAACAAGATGAAAAACATGATAAACATCACATGCAATCAAATAATAATAGTGACATGATATGGCCAATATCACACAGCTCCTTTGATCTCCATCTTGGGGCTCCATGATCATCTTGTCACCGGTATGACACCATGATCTCCATCATCATGATCTCCATCATTGTGTCTCCATGAAGTTGCTCGCCAACTATTACTTCTACTACTATGGCTAATGCGTTTAGCAATAAAGTAAAGTAATTTACATGGCGTTTCTCAATGACACGCAGGTCATACAAAAATAAAGACAACTCCTATGGCTCCTGCCGGTTGTCATACTCATCGACATGCAAGTCGTGATTCCTATTACAATAGCATGAACATCTCATACATCACATATAGATCATTCATCATTCATCACAACTTTGGCCATATCATATCACAAAGCACTTGCTGCAAAAACAAGTTAGACGTCCTCTAATTGTTGTTGCATGTTTTACGTGGCTGAAGTAGGGTTCTAGCAAGAATGTTTTCTTACCTACGTGAAAGCCACAACGTGATTTGTCAACTTATATTTACCCTTCATAAGGACCCTTTTCATCGAATCCGCTCCAACTAAAGTAGGAGAGACAGACACCCGCCAGCCACCTTATGCAACTAGTGCATGTTAGTCGGTGGAACCGGTCTCACGTAAGCGTACGTGTAAGGTTGGTCCGGGCCGCTTCATCCCACAATACCATTGAAGCAAGATAAGACTAGTAACGGCAAGAAAGTTGACAACATCTACGCCCACAACAAATTGTGTTCTGCTCGCGCAAGAAGAACTACGCATAGACCAAGCTCATGATGCCACTGTTGGGGAACGTTGCAGAAAACAAAAATTTTCCTACGGTTTCACCAAGATCCATCTATGAGTTCATCTAGCAATGAGTAATCGGATGCATCTACATACCTTTGTAGATCGCGAGCGGAAGCGTTCAAAGAACGTGGATGAGGTAGTCGTACACGATGTGATCCAAATCACCGGAGATCCTAGCACCGAACGGACGGCACCTCCGCGTTCAACACATGTACGGAACAGCCACGTCTCCTCCTTCTTGATCCAGCAAGGGGAGAGGAGAGGTTGAGGGAGATGGCACCAGCAGCAGCACGACGGCGTGGTGTTGATGGAGCTGCAGTACTCCGGCAGGGCTTCGCCAAGCGCTATGGAGGAGGAGGAGGTGTTGGAGAGGGAGAAGGAGGCAACCAAAGGCGTGGATGAAAAGCCCTCCTTCCCCCACTATATATAGGAGGGCCAAGGGGGGGCGCCATCCCTAGGAGATCCAATCTCCTAGGGGGGTGCAGCCAAGGGGGAGGAATCCCTCCTCCCCAAGGCACCTAGGAGGTGCCTTCCCCTCCTAGGACTCTTCCTCCTTGAAACCCTAGGCGCATGGGCCTCTTGGGGCTGGTGCCCTTGTCCCATGTAGGCCAAGGCGCACCCCCTACAGCCCATGTGCCCCCCCGGGACAGGTGGCCCCACCCGGTGGACCCCCGGGACCCTTCCGGTGGTCCCGGTACAATACCAATAACCCCGAAACTTGTCCCGATGCCCGAAACAGGACTTCCCATATATAAATCTTTACCTCCGGACCATTCCAGAACTCCTCGTGACGTCCGGGATCTCATCCGGGACTCCGAACAACATTCGGGTTACTGCATATACATATCCCTACAACCCTAGCGTCACTGAACCTTAAGTGTGTAGACCCTACGGGTTCGGGAGACATGTAGACATGACCGAGATCGCTCTCCGGTCAATAACCAACAGCGGGATCTGGATACCCATGTTGGCTCCCACATGCTCCACGATGATCTCATCGGATGAACCACGATGTCGAGGATTCAAGCTACCCCGTATACAATTCCCTTTGTCAATCGGTATGTTACTTGCCCGAGATCCGATTGTCGGTATCCCAATACCTCGTTCAACCTCGTTACCGGCAAGTCACTTTACTCGTACCGTAATGCATGATCCCATGACCAGACACTTGGTCACTCTGAGCTCATTATGATGATGCATTACTGAGTGGGCCCAGTGATACCTCTCCGTCATGCGGAGTGACAAATCCCAGTCTTGATCCATGTCAACCCAACAGACACTTTTGGAGATACCCGTAGTATACCTTTATAGTCACCCAGTTACGTTGTGACGTTTGGTATACCCAAAGCACTCCTACGGTATCCGGGAGTTACACGATCTCATGGTCTAAGGAAAAGATACTTGACATTGGAAAACTCTAGCAAACGAACTATACGATCTCATGCTATGTTTAGGATTGGGTCTTGTCCATCACATCATTCTCCTAATGATGTGATCTCGTTATCAATGACATCCAATGTCCATAGTCAGGAAACCATGACTATCTGTTGATCAACGAGCTAGTCAACTAGAGGCTTACTAGGGACATGTTGGTGTCTATTATTCACACATGTATTACGATTTCCGGATAATACAATTATAGCATGAATAAAGACAATTATCATGAACAAGGAAATATAATAATAATACTTTTATTATTGCCTCTAGGGCATATTTCCAACAATTGCTGCACAGAAGAATTATGTCCTTGATGCACCGCTAGGTGACAGACCTAATGCAGGAGCAAATGCAGACGTTACGAACGTTTGGCTAGCTCAATATGATGACTACTTGATAGTTTAGTGCACCATGCTTAACGGCTTAGAATCGGGACTTCAAAGACGTTTTGAACGTCATGGACCATATGAGATGTTCCAGGAGTTGAAGTTAATATTGCAAGCAAATACCCGAGTTGAGAGATATGAAGTCTCCAACAAGTTCTATAGCTAAAAGATGGAGGAGAATCGCTCAAGCAGTGAGCATGTGCTCAGATTGTCTGGGTACTACAATTGCTTGAATCAAGTGGGAGTTAATCTTCCAGATAAGATAGTGATTGACAGAATTCTCTAGTCACCACCACCAAGTTAGTAGAACTTCATGATGAACTATAATATGCAAGGGATAACAGATACAATTCCCAAGCTCTTCGTGATGCTAAAATCGACGAAGGTAGAAATCAAGAAAAACATCAAATGTTGATGGTTGATGAGACCACTAGTTTCAAGAAAACGACAAAGGGAAGATGGGGAACTTCAAGAAGAATGGCAAGCAAGTTGCTGCTCAAGTGAAAAACCCAAGTCTGGACCTAAGCCTGAAACTGAGTGCTTCTACTGCAAAGGGACTGGTCACTGGAAGCGGAACTACCCCAAGTAATTGGCGGATAAGAAGGATGGCAAAGTGAACAAAGGTATATTTGATATACAGATTATTGATGTGTATTTTACTAGTGTTCGTAGCAATCCCCCGGTATTTGATACTGGTTCAGTTGCTAAGAGTAGTAACTCGAAACGGGAGTTGCAGAATGAACAGAGACTAGTTAAGGGTGAAGTGACGATGTGTGTTGGAAGTGGTTCCAAGATTGATATGATCATCATCGCACACTCCCTATACTTTCGGGATTAGTGTTGAACCTAAATAAGTGTTATTTGGTGTTTGCATTGAGCATGAATATGATTTGATCATGTTTATTGCAATACGGTTATTCATTTAAGTAAGAGAATAAATTGTTGTTCTGTTTACATATATGGTTACACGCCCAATGAAAATGGTTTGTTGGATCTCGATCGTAGTGATACACATATTCATAATATTGAAACCAAAAGATGCAAAGTTAATAATGATAGTGCAACTTATTTGTGGCACTGCCGTTTAGGTCATATTGGTGTAAAGTGCATGAAGAAACTCCATGCTTATGGACTATTGGAATCACTTGATTATGAATCAGTTGATGCTTGTGAACCATGCCTCATGGGCAAGATGACTAAGACTCCGTTCTCCGGAACAATGGAGCGAGCAACAGATTTGTTGGAAATCATACATACTGATGTATGTGGTCTGATGAATATTGAGGCTCATGGCAGGTATCATTATTTTCTGATCTTCACAGATGATTTGAGCAGATATGAGTATATCTACTTGATGAAACACAAGTCTGAAATATTTGAAAAGTTCAAAGAATTTCAGAGTGATGTGGAGAATCATCATAACAAAAATAAAAGTTTTTACGATATGATCGCAGAAGTAAAATATTTGAGTTACGAGTTTGGCCTTCAGTTAAAACAATGTGAAATAGTTTCACTACTCACGCCACCTGGAACACCACAGTGTAATGGTGTGTCCGAACGTCATAACCATACTTTATTAGATATAGTGCGATCTATGATGCCTCTTACCAATCTACCACTGTCATTTTGGGGTTATGCATTAGAGACAGCTACATTCACATTAAAGGGCACCATCTAAATCCGTTGAGATGACACCGTATGAACTGTGGTTTGGCAAAAAACCTAAGCTGTCGTTTCTTAAAGTTTGGGACCGCAATGCTTATGTGAAAAAGTTTCAACATGATAAGCTCGAACCCAAATCGGAGAAGCAAATCTTCATAGGATACCCAAAATAAAATGTTGGGTACACCTTCTATAACAGATCCGAAGGCAAGTTATTCATTGCTGAGAATGGATCCTTTCTAGAGAAGGAGTTTCTCTCGAAAGAAGTGAGTGGGAGGAAAGTAGAACTTGATGAGGTAACTATACCTGCTCCCTTATTGGAAAGTAGTTCATCACAGAAATCTGTTCCTGTGACTACTACACCGATTAGTGAGGAAGCTAATGATGATGATCATGTAACTTCAGATCAAGTTACTACCGAACCTCGTAGGTAAACCAGAGTGAGATCCGCACCAGAGTGGTACGGTAATCCTATTCTGGAGGTCATGTTACTTGACCATGATGAGCCTACGAACTATGAGGAAGCAATGATGAGCCCAGATTCCGTGAAATGGCTTGAGGCCATGAAATCTGAGATGAGATCTATGTATGAGAACAAAGTATGGACTTTGATTGACTTGCCCAATGATCGATGAGCCATTGAGATTAAATGGATCTTGAAGAGGAAGACGGACGCTGATAGTAGTGTTACTATCTACAAAGCTAGAATTGTCGCAAAAAGTTTTTCGACAAGTTCAAGGTGTTGACTACGATGAGAGTTTCTCACTCGTATTTATGCTTAAGTCTGTCCGAATCATGTTAGCAATTGCCGCATTTTATGAAATCTAGCAAATGGATAAACAAAACTGCATTCCTTAATGGATTTATTAAAGAAGAGTTGTATATGATGCAACCGGAAGGTTTTGTCAATCCTAAAGGTACTAACAAAATATGCAAGCTCCAGTGATCCATCTATGGACTGGTGCAAGCATCTCGGAGTTGGAATATACGCTTTGATAAGTTGATCAAAGCATATAGTTTTATACAGACTTGCGGTGAAGCTTGTATTTACAAGAAAGTGAGTGGGAGCACTACAACATTTCTGATAAGTATATGTGAAAGACATATTGTTGATCGTAGATAATGTAGAATTATTCTACAAAGCATAAAGGAATATTTGAAAGGATTTTTTCAAAAAAAAGACCTCGGTGAAGCTGCTTACATATTGAGCATCAAGATCTATAGAGATAGATCAAGATGCTTGATAAGTTTTTCAGTGAGTACATACCTTGACAAGATTTTGAAGTAGTTCAAAATGGAACAGTAAAAGAAGAAGTTCTTCCCTGTGTTACAAGGTGTGAAGTTGAGTAAGACTCAAAACCCGACCACGACAGAAGATAGAGAGAGAATGAAAGTCATTCCCTATGCCTTAGCCATAGGTTCTATAAAGTATGCCATGCTGTGTACCAGACCTATTGTATACCCTGCCCTGAGTTTGGCAAGGGAGTACAATAGTGATCTAGGAGTAGATCACTGGACATTGGTCAAAATTATTCTTAGTGGAATAAGGATATGTTTCTCGATGATGGAGGTGACAAAAGGTTCGTCGTAAAGGGTTACGTCGATGCAAGTTTTGACACTGATCCAGATGACTCTAAGTTTCAATCTGGATACATATTAAAAGTGGGAGCAATTAGCTAGAATAGCTCCATGCAGAGCATTGTTGACATAGAAATTTGCAAAATACTTACGGATCTGAATGTGGCGGGCCCGTTGACTAAACTTCTCTCATAAGCAAAACATGATCACACCTCAGTACTCTTTGGGTGTTAATCATATAGTGATGTGAACTAGATTATTGACTCTAGTAAACCCTTTGGGTGTTGGTCACATGTCGATGTGAACTATGGGTGTTAATCACATGGTGATGTGAACTATTGATGTTAAATCACATGGCGATGTGAACTAGATTATTGACTCTAGTGCAAGTGGGAGACTGAAGGAAATATGCCCCAGAGGCAATAATAAAGCTATTATTTATTTCCTTATATCATGATAAATGTTTATTATTCATGCTAGAATTGTATTAACTGGAAACATAATACATGTGTGAATACATAGACAAACAGAGTGTCACTAGTATGCCTCTACTTGACTAGCTCGTTGATCAAAGATGGTTATGTTTCCTAACCATAGACATGAGTTGTCATTTGATTAACGGGATCACATCATTAGGAGAATGATGTGATTGACTTGACCCATTCCGTTAGCATAGCACTTGATCGTTTAGTTTGTTGCTATTGCTTTCTTCATGACTTATACTTGTTCCTATCACTATGAGATTATGCAACTCCCGTTTACCACAGGAACACTTTGTGTGCCACCAAACGTCACAACGTAACTGGGTGATTATAAAGGTGCTCTACAGGTGTCTCCGAAGGTACTTGTTGGGTTGGCGTATTTCGAGATTAGGATTTGTCACTCCGATTGTCGGAGAGGTATCTCTGGGCCCTCTCAGTAATGCACATCACTTAAGCCTTGCAAGCATTGCAACTAATGAGTTAGTTGCAGGATGATGTATTACAGAACGAGTAAAGAAACTTGCCGGTAACGAGATTGAACTAGGTATTGAGATGCCGACGATCGAATCTCGGGCAAGTAACGTACCGATGACAAAGGGAACAACGTATGTTGTTATGCGGTCTGACCGATAAAGATCTTCATAGAATATGTGGGAGCCAATATGAGCATCCAGGTTCCACTATTGGTTATTGACCGGAGACGTGTCTCGGTCATGTCTACATTGTTCTCGAACCCGTAGGGTCTGCAGGCTTAAGGTTTTGATGATAGTTATATTATGAGTTTATGAGTTTTGATGTACCGAAGGAGTTTGGAGTCCCGGATGAGATCGGGGACATGACGAGGAGTCTCGAAATGGTCGAGACATAAAGATCGATATATTGGACGACTATATTCGGACATCGGAAAGGTTCCGAGTGATTCGGGTATTTTTCGGAGTACCGGAGAGTTACGAGAATACGCATTGGGCCTTATTGGGCCATACGGGAAAGAAGGAAAAGGGCCTCAAGGGTGGCCGCACCCCTCCCCTTGGTCTGGTCTGAATTGGACTAGGGAAGGGGGGCGCCCCCTTCCTTCCTTCTCCTTTTCCCTTCCTCTTTTCCTATTCCATATGGGAGGTGGAATCCTACTAGGACTAGGGAGTCCTAGTAGGACTCCACACTTGGCGCGCCCCCTCTTAGGGCCGGCCTCCTCCTCCCTTGCTCCTTTATATACGGGTGCAGGGGGGCATGATGAAGCTATGTACCTAGGGTAGGGTCATGGGCCTGTCCTAACTGCTCTACCCATGGACATCTCTAGAAGAAACCACCTTTCAATTGACTTGGAGGTGTTCCACTCGACAGACTCAAAGACGCTCGACCAAGAAACAATCACTCGACCAAGATCCAACCACTCGAGGGCCAGGAGACCTGAAGTCACTCGCACGCTAACGGTCGGTCATTAAGTAGCTTTTATGGTCATCATAGCACTTTATTACTAGCGTTACCAGTAACGCTCTGCCTTAATGTACATTGAACCCTTTGTAACGTGGGCTGGCCGGGGTCTTGGCGCGCTCTATATAAGCCATCCCCCTCCTCCAAGACAAGGGTTTGCACCTCTGTAACCCATATTCATATAATCTAGTCGACCGCCTCCGGGCTCCGAGACGTAAGGCTATTACTTCCTCCGAGAAGGGCTTGAACTCATAAACCTTGTGTGCTTACAACTTCCCCACAGCTAAGATCTTGCCTCTCCATACTTACCCCCCTACACTACTGTCAGACTTAGAACCACGACAGTTGGCGCCCACCATGGGGCAGGTGTTTTTAGCATTTGTTGGAGAAGTTGCGACTTTTTCCGACCCGAATCATCATGGTTTTTGGCGGAGTTTCGGTGGAGAGCCGCGAGATCCGTCTCGGCGCGCTCACGTTCATCGTCGATGACTCTGCTTGGCTCCAGGAGGCTCCGCTGGACGTGGACGCACTCCCTGCTCGCGGGGCAATGCACTTTAGCGCGTGCGTCCGCGGCGTTCTCCTGCGGCAATCGTCGACCCCCTATCGGTCGGCTCCTGTGTTGTCCTCACTCCCCATTTCCCGCCGGCGCAAGCGTTCCGGTCGGTCGAGACTTGAGCGGTGGGTGAGGCACGCGGTGGCGCGTCAGTCGGCCACCCCCCAGGTCACGGCGATTGAGCCCGACGAATCCCTCTATGGCCTGTTCGACTGGCTCCGCAGAGACCGCATCCGAGTGCGACAGCAGCGATCCGGCGGCGGAGGCTCTGATGGTCGATGGACCGCCCAGTCCTCCCAGTTTTCCCTGTACCGACGGGGGCGCGGGTGGAGGCGACCCGTCGCGTCTCCATGAGGAGTATCTTCCCAAGCCTCTCACATCGCTGCAAAGAGAAGAACTTCGCCGCCGGAACATGGATGCACTGCACACTCCTATCGTTGGAGAGACCCCCGAGGCTCGCGCCTTGGAGGATGCGCGCCTAGCAAACTTAGCCGAGCGCACTCGACTGGAGAACCTCCAGCAAGCACTCGACGAGCGTGCGCGACAACGGATTCCCAAATCCAGTCGACGTCAGCTCTTCCCACCCCTGCAGGTATATCGAACTCCGATTCAGAATTTAGCAGCTGCAGCTCGCATAGCAGAGTCGATTCAGCCTTCCCAGTCGGAGGCTGGCAGAGGCTTGCTGCAGATCAGAGCGTTACTCCGGGCAGCAGGAGATCAGAATTCCGCTATTTCTCAGTCACGGAACAGGATTCACAGCAGATCCGTTGCCGCGGACACAGTCCAGTCGGCTCATAGCCCGAGATCGCCCCCGAGGCGTGAGGGACATGGAGACCGGCGTGACCAGTATGGGAACCATGAGTAGTATGATCACCGAGTCGATCGTGACGGTCGGCGTCGAGTGCCCACGCCTCCCCCGAGGAGTGGGTCGTAGGTGCCTCGCCAGCAGGATGACAGGCGCCCTCATAGTGGTGGGCGAAGGATTCTAGTCGACCCCAGTGGGCCAGGCTTTGACGCGAGATCCATTCTCGTCCAGGGTTTGGTCGACAGGAACAGGGCTCACCGAGAAGGTCACGACAGAGATGCACCTACCAGCAGTAGAGTGCATGTTTCGGGGCCAAAATGCTTTAATAGGGCCATTAGGGCCGCTGTTATTCCTCCCAACTTCAGGTTGGCGACTGGAGTCAGTAACTTCACTGGCGAGTCCAAGCCCGATACTTGGCTTGAAGATTACCGAGTGGCCGTCCAGATCGGCGGTGGCAATGATGAAGTGGCCATGAAGCACCTCCCTCTCATGTTGGAGGGCTCGGCCAGAGCGTGGCTGAACCAGTTAGCACCTAGCAGCATTTACACTTGGGAGGATCTCTCCCGAGTGTTCGTCACCACATTTGAAGGTACGTGCAAGCGGCCGGCAGGACTGACGGAACTGCGGTCTTGTGTATAGAAGCCAAATAAAACTTTGAGGGATTACATCCAGAGGTGGATCACATTACATCACTCGGTGGAGAATGTGCCTGACCACCAAGCAGTTTGTGCCTTCAAGGAAGGCGTCAAGTACAGAGAACTGAATTTGAAATTCGGTCGAACTCGGGGTATGTCCCTGAATCGGATGATGGAGATTGCCACCAAGTACGCTAATGGCGAAGATGAAGATCGGCTCAGGAGTGGCAAACTCAAGTCAGTCGCCCAAGAACCCGGGGGCAATTCCAATCGGAAACAGAAGCGGAAAGCTGAGCCAGCGGCTCCCGGGGAAGCCTTGGCTTTAACCCAAGGAAAGTTTAAAGGGAAACCTAAAGGGCCTTGGAACCCTAAAAAGGTTAAAGACCAGGACGGAAATGATGTGTTGGACTTGCCATGCCTCGTCCACACAAAGAAAGATGAAGAGGGTAATTTCATTTACCAGAAACATACCACTCGACAGTGTCGACTCTTGATCCAGCAGTTCCAGGGCAAGCAGCCCAAAGATAAAGAAAATGAGTCAAACAAAATTGAGGACAAAGAAGATAGCGACGATGGATACCCCCAAGTCAATTCCACCCTGATGATTTTTGCTGATGTTGAGAGCAAAAGTCGACTGAAAGTCATCAACCGAGAGGTGAATATGGTTGCTCCGGCAACACCAAGTTATTTGAAATGGTCTCAGACTGCCATCACGTTCGACCAGTCCGATCACCCAACGCATATTGCCACCCCTGGGAGGCAAGCTCTGGTGGTCGACCCAGTGGTTGAAGGCACTCGAGTGACCAAAGTCTTGATGGATGGTGGCAGTGGTTTGAACATATTATATGCTGAGACGTTGAAAGGGATGGGCATTTCGATGTCCAGACTCAGTGCCAGCAACATGAGTTTCCATGGAGTCATTCCTAGGAAGAAGGCTGAATCACTCGGCCAGATTGCTCTTGATGTGGTTTTCGGTGATTCCAAGAATTACCGCAAGGAAAGGTTGACATTTGAAGTTGTAGACTTCCAGAGTGCCTACCACGCTATTTTGGGCAGGCCGGCTTATGCACGCTTCATGGCCCGACCATGTTATGTGTATCTCAAATTGAAGATGCCTGGCCCCAAAGGTGTGATCACTATTACGGGCAATCAGAAAAAAGCAGAAGAATGTTTTCAGAAAGGTTCGAAGATCGCTGATGCTCAGATGGCAGTGGTGGAGTTGCAGGAATACCAGAAGACTGCAGACCCGAGTAATTTGTTGCGAGCCAAGAAGCCCGCCATAGAATCGGCTTTCTAGTCGACTGGCGATACGAAGACAGCTCACATCCACCCGACCGATCCCAGCGCTGCTCCGACTCATATCTCGACAACACTCGACTCTAAATAGGAAGAAGCGCTCATCCAGTTCCTCCATGAGAACTGGGACATTTTCACATGGAAGCCTTCTGACATGCCAGGTGTTCCCAGGGAGCTGGCTGAGCATCGCCTGAGAGTCGACTCAAAAATAAAACCTGTCAAGGAACATCTCCAACGGCCCGCCGTCCAGAAGAGAAAGGCCATTGGCGAAGAGGTAGCTCGGCTCTTAGCGGCAGAGTTCATCCGAGAAATCTACCACTCCGAGTGGCTCGCCAATGTTGTCATGGTCCCCAAGAAGGACAAGTCACTTCGCATGTGCATTGACTTTAAACATATCAATCGGGACTGCCCGAAAGACCATTTTCCTCTCCCCCGCATCGACCAGATAGTCGACTCGACTGCGGAATGTGAGCGACTGTCTTTTTTAGACGCCTATTCCGGGTACCATCAGATCCGTCTGTATGGACCTGACGAGATCAAAACAACTTTCATCACTCCATTCGGGTGCTTCTGTTATGTTACCATGCCATTCGGCCTCAAGAATGCCGGAGCCACATGCATGAGGATGATTCAGAAGTGTTTGCCCACCCAAATCAGTCGGAATGTGGAGGCGTACATGGATGATATTGTGGTCAAGTCACGGAAGGGTTCCGACCTGCTGAAGGACCTTGCTGAAACCTTTGCCAACCTCAGAAGGTTTGATATCAAGCTTAATCCATCAAAATGCACATTCAGGGTTCCTGGCGGAAATTACTCGGTTTTCTCATTTCCGAACGGGGAATCGATGCCAACCCAGAAAAAGTTGGTACTATACTCCGAATGAAAAGTCCTGTGCGAGTGCACGATGTTCAGAAGCTTACTGGTTGCTTGGCCGCCCTAAGTCGATTCATATCTCGTCTTGGTGAAAAGGCATTACCTCTTTACCGATTGATGAAGAAATCTAACAAGTTCGAGTGGACTCCTGAAGCGGACGCAGTGTTCGCAGAACTCAAAGCTCTGCTCTCCACCCAGTCGGTGCTTGCTGCCCCAATCAGCAAGGAGCCTTTGCTGCTTTACATTGCAGCCACAGGACAAGTCGTCAGTATGGTACTCACGGTCGAGCGGGAAGAAGAAGGGAAAACCTTCAAAGTTCAGCGCCCAGTGTATTACATTTCTGAAGTCTTGACCCCATCGAAGCAAAGATATCCTCATTATCAGAAGCTAGTATATGGGATTTATATGACCACAAAGAAAGTTGCCCACTACTTCTCTGATCATTCCATTACAGTCGTCAGCGATGCTCCGTTGTCAGAGATCTTGCATAACAGGGACGCAACTGGTTGAGTGGCAAAATGGGCGATTGAACTCCTTCCTCTAGATATCAAGTTTGAGGCAAAGAAAGGTATCAAGTCCCAGGCAATCGCGGATTTAGTCACCGAGTGGATTGAACAGCAACTGCCGACTCAGGTCCACTCGGAGCATTGGACCATGTTCTTTGACGGTTCCAAGATGATAAATGGTTCCAGAGCCGGAGTGGTGTTGGTCTCTCCCATAGGAGATAAACTTAGATATGTTCTTCAAATCCACTTTGATTCCTCTAACAACGAGGCAGAATACGAAGCACTTTTATATGGGTTGCGCATGGCCATTTCACTCGGCGTCCATCGCCTCATGGTCTATGGCGACTCAGATTTGGTGATCAATCAAGTGATGAAGGAATGGGATGTCAGAAGTCCAGCCATGACTGGTTATTGCAATGCAGTGAGAAAACTGGAGAAGAAATTCGAGGGGTTAGAGCTTCATCACATACCCCGACTGAAAAATCAAGCAGCTGATGATCTGGCAAAAATAGGTTCCAAAAGAGAAGCCATTCCCAGCAATGTGTTTCTGGAACACATCCACACACCATCAGTCTAGGAGGATCCCTTCACTAAAGAGGCCCGGCAGCCAAAAAGTGCCACGAATTCGACTGAACTCGAAGTGCCAGCTGTGGTCGACTTGATCATGGAAGTCCTGGTTATCACTCCCGTCTGGACAGAACCGTACATCGCCTACATCCTAAGGAAAGAACTCCCAGAAGATGAAGAAGAAGCTCGACAGATCGTCCGTCGATCCAAAGCCTTTACAGTCATAAAGGGACAACTATATAGAGAAAGCGCGACTGGGGTCGGCCAGAAGTGTATTACACCAGAAGAAGGTCAGATGATCCTTAACGATATCCACTCGGGAACCTGTGGCCATCATGCGTCCTCTCGGACCATAGTGGCTAAAGCATACCGAGCGGGGTTCTACTGGCCAAGAGCCAATGAGATGGCCAAAGAGATAGTCGACAAATGTGAAGGATGTCAGGATTACTCCAACATGCCACACAAGCCCGCGTCGGCCCTGAAAACCATTCCACTCGTCTGGCCCTTCGCTGTTTGGGGTTGGACATGGTTGGACCACTGAGAACAGGCAGGAGCGGCTTCACTCATGTGCTGGTAGCAGTCGACAAGTTCACCAAATGGATTGAGGCCAAGCCTATCAAGAATCTTGATGCTTGCACCGCTATCAGTTTCGTCAGAGAGTTGATATTTAGATATGGAGTTCTGCACAACAACATCACCGACAACGGGTCAAACTTAGATTCCGACAAATTTAGGGCCTTTTGCACCTCTCAGGGCACTCGGGTCGATTATGCTTCGGTCGCTCACCCCCAGTCGAATGGGCAAGCAGAAAGGGTAAACGGCCTAATTCTCAAAGGACTAAAACCCCGATTGATGTGCGATCTCAAGCACACAGCAGGTGCATGGGTCGACGAGCTTCCATTAGTCCTTTGGGGATTGAGGACAACCCCGAATCGATCGACCGGAAGAACCCCATTCTTTCTGGTCTATGGAGCCGAGGCAGTCTTACCGAGTGACCTGCTTCACAACGCTCCTAGAGTCGAGCTCTACTCAGAAGATGAAGCAGAACAAGCCCGGCAGGACGCAGTCGACCTCCTAGAAGAAGAAAGAGAAACGGCCTTGATTCGATCGACCATCTATCAACAAGACTTGCGTCGATTCCATGCCAAAAACGTGAAGAGTCGAGCCTTCCAAGAAGGAGACTTAGTCCTTCGAGTGGATCAGCAGAAACCACACAAGCTCGCTCCTACTTGGGAAGGCCCCTTCATAGTCACCAGAGTCCTCCACAATGGAGCATACCACCTCTACAACGTCGATCGCCAGATTGATGAGCCACGAGCCTGGAATGCGGAGCTACTCCGCCCCTTTTATACTTAAATTCTCACTCGGATGAAATGTAATAAGAAAAACTCCTGTAGTTTATTTATCAAAGACAAGAGCGTTATAATTTTCCCAGTGATTATTATTGTTTTTTGTTTGCGTAAGAAATCCCCAGTGGGTGGCTTAGCTGCGAATCCGCTTCGCCTAAGTTTGTAAAAATAGTTTCCTACCGAGTGGCGAGCCAGCCTCCCACTCGAGGGCTTAGCTGCGAATCCGTTTCGCCTAAGTTTGAAAAAAAATCCTACCGAGTGGAGAGCAATCCTCCCACTCGGGGGCTTAGCTGCAGTCCAGTACTCGCCTAAGTTCTCTCACTTAGAGACTTAGCTACAGTCCGGCACTCGCCTAAGTTTGAAAAAATCCTACCAAGTAGAGAGCAATCCTCCCACTCGGGGGCTTAGCTGCAGTCCAGTACTCGCCTAAGTTCTCTCACTTAGAGACTTAGCTGCAGTTCGGCACTCGCCTAAGTTTGAAAGAGTCCTACCGAGTGGAGAGCAATCCTCCCACTCGGGGGCTTAGCTGCAGTACAACACTCGCCTAAGTTCTCTCACTTAGAGACTTAGCTGCAGTTCGACACTCGCCTAAGTTTGAAAAAAATCCTACCGAGTGGAGAGCAATCCTCCCACTCGGAGGCTTAGCTGCGGTCCAATACTTGCCTAAGTACGAAACACATCTCATTCCTCAAGGACGACGAGGGGCAGGTCAACTGCCACCTTCTCCTGGGGAGCTTCGCCACAAATACAATGTGCGCTCCGTCCCACTCTGCGGTAACAGGGTGTGGGTCGACCGCCGCCTTCTCCTGGGGAGCTTCGCCACAAATACAAGGCATAGGTCGACTGCTTCCCTCTCCTTCGGAGCTGCGCCGCGAGTGCAAAAGTTGTCTCGAATGAAGAATGGATTCACTCAGCAGGAGATTCATAAAGATATTCAACGATAAACCAAGTTCAGGTAAATTCCAAAGGTTCCAAATCACAGATCGAAGTACTCGGACATGCAGCCCGAAAAAGTTTAACGGTTACAAAAACCACTCAGCATTCCGAGGCAAATTTAAGGTGGGACATAAGAGTTTGTTCACTCCGCGGGAGGAGGGCTGGCAGGCTTGACGAACTCATCCAGGTCGACACCATCGGCTATCCGAGTGGCTGCAGCGATGAAAGTCTCCATAAAGGTTCGGAAGTCATGCTTCTGGGTGTTGGCGACCTTGATTGCTGCCAGTTTGTCCTGTGGCACCTCCTTGCAGTGGACACGAACCAAAGACAGAGCCACGTCAGCGCCACACCGAGCAGCAGACTTCTTCCACTCCTGCACTCGGTCAGGGATTTCATTTAGTCGAGTCATCAGGGACTCAATATCATTTTGGAGCTCAGCCTCTGGCCAAAGTGCCGGGTCAATCCGCGACATGGTGACCTTCAGTCGAGCCAAGTAGTCCACGGCACTGTCGATGCGAGATTCCAGACGAATCAGATTCATGGCAGTTTCATCTTTCATGGGAGAGTTGATTGGATCCAAACCAGGCTCGATCCACCCAGTCTCCTCTTCAAAGTTCTGGCAAAACTCTGCATTCACGATCCAAGGATAAGTCAATTTTCATACACTGAGTCGACTCAAAAAAAGTCAGTCGGAACAGAATGTGCACCTTCAAGCTTGATGAACAACTTCTTGGCAAGACTTCTTAGATAACTCTCCAGATCATCCCTCCTGCGAGTAATGCCTTCCATTTTCTCGCCCTGGACGAGATTCGCCTTCTTCCAGTGCGAGCACTCCTTGTTGGAGTCATTCAGAGCGGTCTTCAGCCTGGTATTCTCTTCTTCCAACTGGCCGACCGAAGCCAGCTTCTGTTCGGCCAAAGCGGTCTTGTCGTCAGCCTCCTTACGAGCAGCGGCCAAATCCTGATCCTTCTTCGCCAGACTTCTCTCAGTTTTTCTGCAAAGAAAGGATGATTGATTCAAAAAATAGCGGAAGGGTACTCAAGCCTAAAACTGACCAGTTGACAAACTCGTCTTACCTGCGGCGCCGTCTCTGACCTTTTGCAGCTCTGTCCTGGCCAGCTCCAAGTCAAGGTTCAGTTGAATCTGCTGCTTCTCCAAGTCAGCAAAGCGAGCTCCAAGATCACAAGATTTCTGAAATCAAAGGGGAGAAGTTATTTTTATAGCAAAAAAACAACAACAAAGGCAATAAATACTAAGACTACGGTCAACTGCCCGCAGTCCACCATAGTCTCGGGGACTACACCCAGTGGGTGCACTTAGCGTGCCCCCACCGATTCTGATCCCACTCGACCGGTCCGCCAGAGTCAAGTGAGGGGAATAAAAAAAGAGAGAGAAAGTGGAACTCAGACCATAATCGACTGCCAGCAGTCGACCGCGGTCCCGGGGACTACACCCAGTGGGTGCACTTGGCGTGCCCCCACCGGTTCTGATCCCACTCGACCAGATCGAGTGGAAGAGATAAACTACCAGTTCGGTTTATACATTCGGCAAAATACAAAGACTACAGTTGACTGCCAGTAGTCCACCGTAGTCTCGGAGACTACACCCAGTGGGTGCACTCAGCGTGCCCCCACTAGACCAAAAATTCAATCGACACACCTAGTGGGTGTACAGATGCAACGGTTTTCGGAAAGAATCTTCAGGTAGCATATCCTAACAGAACAAGCGGCGACCAACTAACCTGAACGTTGTTCTGGAGAGCCGAGCTGGCATCATAGGCGGCTTGACTGGCGTCCCGCACCATCTTCATCTTCTCCATCATAATGCCCGCCTGGCGTATGGCTTCCTTAGCAGCATTCACCTCGTCCTCTGGGACATGATGGGTCGCAAAAACTGAAGGCGGGTCGACAGGGGCCTGAGCAGTCGACGAAGAAGGCAGGGCACTCGACAGTGGCTCAGCGAAGGTAACAGAACCCCGATTGACGTCGCCAGTGTCCTCAACAATTGGTTCCGCCCTCGGCGTCGTCTGTAGCGCCCCGCTTGTAGGAGCTCACCTATTTTTCCTCGTCGAAGGCCTATTGGACTCTTCATCATCATCAGGGAGGTCAATAACGTTGGGAGCTATGCAAAGTTCAATCGTTAAAGTCACATCACCCAATGGTACGCGTTGCAGTTGAATCGACCAAAATAAAGACAGTATGGCAGGGATCATACCCGGATTAGAAGTGACCGCTTCCTCCATCACCTCATCTTCGTCCCTGTAAGCTGAGGTCCCGGAGGTAGCAGTGCTGACAGTTCCAAAGTTCGTCCAGTTAAAACAAGAAAAACAAACAGCGCAGAGCGTCGAGTGAATGCAAAGAGAGGCACTCACGCGGAAGCGACGGGGATATCAATCTTGATTTTTGGCAATGCCTTCCGAGTCTTCGGCTCTACAACTCTGGGGTGCTTTGGCGCCTTCTCAGTCGGGGTTGGCGAAGAGATCCGAGGGCGCTTCGAAGACTGACCAGCTGGAGCAGTTGCCTTGTCACGGGCACTCGGCCGTTCTTGGTCAAGCCTGGATCGTCTCTCCCTGCGAGCAAGCGACTCGACTTCTTCTCCACCGCTTGAGCCGTCGCTCCCTCCATCCCCTTCACCATCGGAAGTCCACTCGCCGCTTTCGCCGCCACTCGCCTCGCCTTCCAAAGCTTGCTCCTGCTCCCCGTTGGGCATTGAATACATTTCAATAATGGCCTGAAAGAGAGCAGGTAGATCAAAGTCAGTCGACTCAATATAGGCAGCTACGCGAGTGAATTCAGATTACAAGCAAAAACTCAGAATCAGACCTGCTCGGGTGCGTGGGACTGGTCGAATGGAGGGACTCTCCTGGCTCCCCTGGGATTGTCCTTATTCCCGGTAATGCCAGACAGCCACTTCTCTAGTGTGTCGTCGTCGACCTCCTCCGCGTGGATCCGAGTGGAGTCTTCAAGACCCGAATACATCCACATCGGATGGTCTCGGGCTTGGAGAGGCTGGATGCGCCGCTGAAGGAAGACTTCCAAGAGATCCATACCAGTGACCCCGTCGCGAATAAGCTGGACCACTCGGTCGACCAGCACCTTCACGTGCGCCTTCTCCTCCGGGAGCACCTTCAAAGGGGAGGGTTTTTCCACTCGGTCCATCATAAAGGGAGGGAGGCCAGTTGATTGCCCTGGCGTCGACTGGTCTTTACAGTAAAACCAGGTCGACTGCCATCCGTGAACTGAGTCGGGAAGAATCATGGCCGGGAAGGAGCTTTTCCCTCTCGTCTGGATGCCAAGACCCCCACACATCTGGATCACTTGGGTCCTCTCGTCACTCGGATTAGCCTTTTTCACTGTCTGGGAGCGACAAGTGAAAATATGCTTGAAGAGACCCCAGTGAGGCCGACAACCCAGGAAGTTCTCACACAAAGAAATGAAAGCGGCAAGATAAACGATTGAGTTGGGGGTAAAATGATGGAGTTGTGCCCCAAAGAAGTTCAGAAACCCTCGGAAGAAGGGGCGAGGGGGCAAGGAAAATCCACGGTCGACGTGGGTGGCAAGAAGGACACGCTCACCCTCCCGAGGCTGCGGCTCAGATTCCTTCCCCGAAAGCCACGCCGAGTCGTAGGGGATCAGCCCCCCTTCGGCCAAGTCGTCGAGGTCTTCTTGGGAGATCCTCGAGTGGATCCAGTCGCCCTGGATCCAGCCCCTCGGCAGGCCAGACCGCGAGGAAGAACCGCCCCGGCTGGTCGCCTTCCCCTTCGACCTCGCTGTCGCCTTCTTTGCCCGCTCCAGAGCCGCCGTCTTCTCCTTCCCCATTGTCGCCGGCGAGACGTGTACGGTGCGGTGGCGCTGGGGCGAGAGCGAGCGCAGCGGAGGGGCATGAGGAAGAGAAGAGGAAATGAGATGCACTGTTCGAGAGACTCTGGTCCGGCGCTTTATATCAGGCCGCCTCCGAGTGGCTGACGGGTAGGCCCAGGCGGCTCTGTCAAATCCCGTAACGACCGCGCGCATGATACGTGGCGAAAAAGGTGGCGCGGGGATCGAGGCGGCTCCGCTCTGTCCCATCCGATTACTGCGGCCTCCCCCGTCCCGCGCGCTTCCCAAAATTTGGATCCCGTGAAATCTGCGCGCAGCAAACAACTGGTCAGACCAAAGATCTCCTCCGCACCGTCACTCGGAGCCTTACAAGCGAAGAAACTCACTTGACAAAGAATTAAGAATGGATCAAGGCGACCGAAAAGGAAGTTGCTGTCATCACTCAGGTCCATTGATCCGGAACAAGATATGCTCACGACATGAAAAACGAGTCGGAGGGGTTCTCAACTCCTTCCCCACTCAAACCTCGATCCATTCGGGGGCTAATGATGAAGCTATGTACCTAGGGTAGGGTCATGGGCCTGTCCTAACTGCTCTACCCAAGGACATCTCTAGAAGAAACCACCTTTCAATCGACTTGGAGGTGTTCCACTCGACAGACTCGAAGACGCTCGACCAAGAAACAATCACTCGACCAAGATCCAACCACTCGACGGCCAGGAGACCTGAAGTCACTCCGCACACTAACGGTCAGTCATTAAGTAGCTTTTATGGTCATCATAACACTTTATTACTAGCGTTACCAGTAACGCTCTGCCTTAATGTACATTGAACCCTTTGTAACGTGGGCTGGCCAGGGTCCTGGCACGCTCTATATAAGCCACCCCCTCCTCCAAGACAAGGGTTCGCACCTCTGTAACCCATATTCATATAATCCAGTCGACCGCCTCCGGGCTCTGAGACGTAGGGCTATTACTTCCTCCGAGAAGGGCCTGAACTCGTAAACCTTGCGTGCTTACAACTTCCCCACAGCTAAGATCTTGCCTCTCCATACTTACCCCCCTACACTACTGTCAGACTTAGAACCACGACAGGGCACCCCAAAGACACAACAATTGATCCTTGAGATCTATTAGCCGTGTGCGGTGCCCTCCTCCACCATAATCCTCGATAATATTGTAGCGGTGCTTAGGCGAAGCCCTGCGATGGTAGAACATCAAGATCGTCACCACGCCGTTGTGCTGACGGAACTCTTCGCCGACATTCTACTGGATCGGAGTCCGGGGATCGTCATCGAGCTGAACGTGTGCTAGAACTCGGAGGTGCCGTAGTTTCGGTGCTTGATCGGTCGGGCCGTGAAGACGTACAACTACATAAACCGCGTTCTGCTAACGCTTCCGCTTCCGGTCTACGAGGGTACATAGACAATACTCTCCCCTCTCGTTGCTATGCATCACCATGTTCTTGCGTGTGCGTAGGAATTTTTTTGAAATTACTACGTTCTCCAACATCTTCATCATCCCGGTGCTCTCCATGACGAGGAGGGAGTAGTTCTCCCTCGGGGCTGAGGGTATGTACCGGTAGCTATGTGTTTGATCTCTCTCTCTCTCTCTCTCTCTCTCTCTCGTGTTCTTGAGATGATACGATCTTGATGTATCGTGAGCTTTGCTATTATAGTTGGATCTTATGTTTCTTCCCCCCTCTTCTCTCTTGTAATGAATTGAGTTTTCCCCTTTGAAGTAATCTTATCGGATTGAGTCTTTAAAGATTTGAGAACACTTGATGTATGTCTTGCCGTGCGTATCTGTGGTGACAATGGGATACCACATGATTCACTTGATGTATGTTTTGGTGATCAACTTGCGGGTTTCGCCCATGAACCTATGCATAGGGGTTGGCACACGTTTTTGTCGTGATTCTCCGGTATAACTTTGGGGCACTCTTTGAGGTCCTTTGTGTTGGTTGAATAGACGAATCTGAGATTGTGTGATGCATATCGTATAATCATACCCACGGATACTTGAGGTGACATTGGAGTATCTAGGTGACATTAGGGTTTTGATTGATTTGTGTCTTAAGGTGTTATTCTAGTACGAACTATAGGGTTGTTTGTGACACTTATAGGAATAGCCTAACGAATTGATTGGAAATAACTTTGAGGTGGTTTCGTACCCTAACATAATCTCTTCGTTTGTTCTCTGCTATTAGTGACTTTGGAGTGACTCTTTGTTGCATGTTGAGGGATAGTTATGTGATCCAATTATGTTATCATTGTTGAGGGAACTTACACTAGTGAAAGTATGAACCCTAGGCCTTATTTCCACACATTGCAATACCGTTTACGCTCACTTTTATCACTTGCTACCTTGCTGTTTTTATAATTTCAGATTACAAATACCTTTATCTACCATCCATATTGCACTTGTATCACCATCTCTTCGCCGAACTAGTGCACCTATAAAATTTACTATTGTATTGGGTGTGTTGGGGACACAAGAGACTCTTTGTTATTTGGTTGCAGGGTTGCTTGAGAGAGACCATCTTCATCCTACGCCTCCTACGGATTGATAAACCTTAGGTCATCCACTTGAGGGAAATTTGCTACTGTCCTACAAACCTCTGCACTTGGAGGCCCAACAACGTCTACAAGAAGAAGGTTGTGTAGTAGACATCACAGGCCATATTAGAGGTATCACCCCCACCTAACTGGGGGTGTTGGCATCTTCCTGCTCCAGTACGCTGACGACACCATTATCATGGTCGAAGGCTCGGATACGGACATCGCTAGCCTTAAATTCCTCCTCCTCTGCTTCCAACAAATGTCTGGCCTTAAGATCAACTTCGACAAGAGTGATGTGATGGTGATGGGCTATTCTCCGGTTGAGGCCCTTGACATTGCCAACCGCTTCAACTGCCGCCTGGGCTCCTTCCCAACGACCTACCTGGGAACGCCCATTAGTGACTCTCGGCTTACTGTGGCGGACCTTCGTCCTGCGATGACCAAGTTGCAAACGCGCATTGAGCCTTGGCAAGGTCGGTGGCTTTCGAAGGCGGCCCGGATGATTCTCATCAATTCCTCGCTCTCTAGTCTCCTTCTATTCCTTATGAGCTTCTACAGCCTCCACAAGACCCTCCATCACGAGATCGCCAAAATCCAGTCGCACTTCTATTGGGTTGGGGACAATAACAAACAGAAGTATCATATGGTTAGTTGGCCCGACATCTGCAAGCCCCGGGAGCAGGGAGGCCTTGGCATCATGTGCTCGAAGAGCATGAACATTGCCCTCCTCTCCCGCTGGCTCTGGCGTATTTCACAAGGGAATGGAGCTCTGTGGTTAGACATCATCCGGAATAAATACCTGCGTGGCCAGCCTCTGGCCTTCTACCAGCGTTTGGGTGGATCCCAATTCTGGTAATCGGTCATCCAACTGCTCCCCGTCCTCCGCATTGGGACTTCCATCTCGGTCGGCTCGGGCTCAGCGACCTTGTTCTAGTTTGACCGATGGGCGGGTGATGCTCCCTTCGCTGCCCGCTTCTCGGACCTCTTCTCCATCGCCGTCGCCCCTACAATCTCAGTTCAACAGGCCCTTATTGACTTAGTGCGCCTCGTGTTCCGGAGGCCATTTGGGCCTCCGGAAGTGGCCGCTTGGCATGAACTTCTTGATTGTGATTGCTCTCCATGAACCGTCGGTTGATGCGGGCCCGGATGAGGTTCGTTGGTGCCTCGAGTCCTCGGGACAATTCTCCACCAAGTCCCTTTACGCGGCTATCGCCCCATCCTCCGCCCCGCCGCCCCTCCAGGCGGTCTGGTCCATTCGCCTACCCCTCAAAATCCGCATCTTCATGTGGCAATGGATCCATGGCCGGCTGCCGTCTGGAGTTGAGGTCCGCAAGCGCAATGGCCCGGGATCCGGCCTCTGCCCCCTATGTGATACCCCCGAAGACTCGAACCACATCTTCTTCTCCTGCGTGACTGCTCAGTTTGTTTGGAGCTACTTTAGAGAGGCGGTTGGTGGAGATTGGTGCCATTCCAACTTCCCCGACCTATTCGCGGAGCTTCAGGCCTCGCCGTCGCCATCTCGCCACATTAGGTGGCTTGAGATTGGGGCCCTCACGTGGACGCTTTGGACTATTCGCAATAAGCTTGTGATTCAGCGCTCCGCTCTTCGACGCTCTACCGACGCTCTCTTCAAACTGTCTGGTTACTTGCAGCTCTGGCGGCCGCTTAGCCGCCCACGGGACCGGGATGCCATCTCCGCCTTCATCGCCGATCTTCTCTCGATGGCCGTCCGCCTGTCGCCGCCACCACCGCCGCCTCCGCGTGAGCCTGATTAGTCGTCTGTTTGCTCTCTGGCTTTAGCTCCGGCTGAGCCTTTCTTTTATGTCGTGTGTGTTTTGGGCTTGTTGAGCTATGCCCTCAGCAGTACCTTTGGACTTCTCTGTTGTGCGTCTTGGGTGTTTGTGTCTGAACTAGTCCGTGTATGTGCTCTTGACGGTTTGCTTTATTTATAAAGCGGGGCGAAAGCCTTTTTCGGTAATACTATTGCTACTAATTTATTGTTCCTTATTTTTAGTTTTTCTTTCATTTTGTTTCCTTTTCAAGGGTAAAACCATTGCCACTAATACATTCCTTCTTAGAACTGTTTTCGTGAAAATTCCACTATTATATGTTTATTCTTTGATATATTTGAAAAGTGCATTTTGTGTATATTGTGCGCAAATTTTGTCGTTGTTTTTTTATTATTTTTTAATTTTCTTTCTTCTTAAAGGGTAATACCAATGCCATTATTTTTCTTACTTAGAAAACCTTATTATTTTGATTGTGTTTAAGTTTTTATTTCATTTTATTTCTTATTTAAGGATAATACCAATGCCACTACTTCAGTCCTTCTTAGGAATCCCCTTTTTTGTGAAATTCCACTATTATATGTTTATTCTTGAGATTATAACAAAGCACATTTCATGTGTAAATCGTGTGCAAATTCTGGAGTTACTTTTATTATTTTAATTTTGTTATAGTTTTTTATTCACTTTGTTTCTTCTGAAAGAGTAGTACCAATGTCACTAATGTATTCTTCCTTAGAAAACTTCATTACTACGATTTTGTTTTATTTTTTCATTTTCTTCATTCTGGAAGGGTAATATCAATGCCACTAATTCATTTTTTATTACAAAACTTTATTATTTTGATTTTTCTAGTTATTATTTTATTTTCTTTCTTCTAAAAGGGTAATACCAATTCCACTAATTCATTCTTCCTTAGAAAACTTCATTATTTTGATTTTGTTTAAAATTTTTCATTTTCTTTTTTCTGAAAGGGTAATACCAATTCCACTAATTCATTCTTCCTTACAAAACTTTGTTATTTTGATTTTGTTTTAGTTTTAATTTTCTTTCTTCTTCAAGGGTAATATCAATGCCCCTAAATCATTCCTACTTAGAAATCTTCTTTTTGAGAAAATTCCACCATTTTATGCTTATTCTTGCATATTATAAATATGCACAATTCCTGTGTAAATTGTGTACAAATTTTGTTATTGTTTTTTTCTTAGTTGGTAATGCCAATGGTACCAATTCACTCTTTCTTAGAAAGCCTTGTTATTACGCTTGCAATTTTTCTCATTATTTGTTTTTTTGTTTTCTTTCTTCTTGAAGGGTAATATCAGTGCCACTAATTAATATTTCTTAAATAAACTTCTTTATTTTGATTTTGATTTTTTAGTTCTTTTATTTCTTTTTAAGGACAGTATCAATGCTGCCAATTCATTCCTTATTCGAAAGATTATTTTTCTGAAAATTTCACTATTACATTCTTATTCTTGCATATTATGAAAATCACAATTTTTATGTAAATGGTGTGCAAATTTTGTCATTGTTTACTTTTTTTCATTCTCTTTCTTCTTAAAGGGCAATGTAATTAAGGGCAATCTATATGGAGCTACACCATCTTAATTGGACGCTTGATTGCCTTGGCTGCCCTCTCACAACTCTCTGGAGTTAGTTAACGATATGCAATTGCTTTCTCTTGCCTTTGTTCTTGCTATGCTCTTTCTTACTTGTGATACTGTCCAAGGTTTGTGTATCTGTCGCCACATTTTAATCATGCATGCAAAACGGGGCATGATACCAGGATTATTTTCTCCGGGTAACATTTAATTGTAGCACTTTTTTAGGTTTATTTTAATGGAAAAAAGGAGAGCAATGCTGTCTAAGTTGATGTCATTTATGAGTTGAGTTTTTTCTATCCTAGCAATATTGGTACCAAGTTTTGTTAACTTATTTAATTTCTGAATAAAGCGGCACGTTGACCTGATCATACGATGTAGCACATCTACTAGTTAACTAGCAGAGCCATTGATTAGATGATGAAATTAAGGAGGAGCAGTCGCTTGTGTTGTGAGACCACTTGCAGTTGACCAACTTATTATTACAACTACTAGTTGCTAGGATTATTGAACTGGTTTAGCAAGGCCGTGTGCCATAAGCACCAGGTGATGTATAAACAGAAGACTGAATCTGATCTATCTCTGAGGGCATCTCCGGCACTCCTATTATCATCGTCGTTGGTAAATATACCACGTAGGCTGTTTTGATGATGTGACACAAATTAAATATATAGAGAGAAGGAAGCCGTATCATCCTGAACCAATGTGCTGACAGTGCAGACAAGCTACAAGGCAAATTAGCAACAAGGATCTTGATGTTGAGGCTGCTCGTAGTTGAGTCATCTATTTTAAAACGGAGGGAATAGTATCATGATATTGTTGTCCTTTTCTAAAAAAAAATCATGATATTGTTTTGCATGACACAAGTAATGGAACATTTATTATGACACTTTAGCTACTTGTAAGTTGTTTGAATTTTAAATTTGGGTTAGTTGATTTCTTGGCTGTTGATTTTCACTCTGAGATTCGTGCAACATTTTTTTCTCTCTTGGCTTGTTGTTTGTTGTACTGGTTTTTTTTACCGACCCCATATTTAAGAGAAGCCCATTAACCGTGTGATCCAGCCCTCCTCTCTCCCAGTTTGTTTATTTTATGTTTTTTCTCTTTTATGTGCTTTTGCTTTTGTTTTTTTTCTTTGTTAGCTGGTTTTTTTGTGCGGGTATTATTGGGACGTTGGGTGAGTGTACAGTATACACATAAATATGCAATATGTGCGAAAATTACACTATTATATGATTATTGTTTGCATGCTACAAAAAGCTCAATTTTAGAACGAAATGGTGTACAAGTTTTTATTTTTATTTTGCATCATCTTTCTTCTTTAAAGGGTAATACTATTTTCTACTAATTCATCGTTTCTTATTTTGAATTTTGAATTTTGAATTTTTCCTTTCATTTTCTTTCTTTTTTCAAGGATAAAACCGTTGTCACTAATTCATTCCTTTTTAAGAACTATTTTGCAAAGATTCCACTGTTATATGTTTATTCTTGCATTTTTTTAAACGCATTTTTGTGAATATTGTGTGCGAATTTGTTCATTGTTTATTTTAATTTTATTGTTGGTAAGCCCCTCAAATGAAACTGGCGTTTTTTTTCTTTTGAGAGAGGGTTCGATGGATCTTTCCCGGAACCCTATCAAAGCCCACTAGTCCCAGGGCATTTGGTCGCACGGCTCGGGAGCAATTTCCCCACCACTCCACTCCACTCCTCCACTCCACTCCACAGAGAGCACGGGCCGCTCAAAACCCTCGTCCCCGCTGCGGCACTGCCGACGACGGCCATGGACACCGGGGTGCCTGCCTTTCCCATGAGTCCGGGGATGGCGGAGATGTTCCGGCAACTAGGCTTTGACCCAGATCAGGTGGAGGGCTTCCTCGCCCGCTTCCTCTCCTACACCCACTACGCCCTTCCGGAGCCGCCCGTGATGACCGACGCTCGTCTCTTCGCCCTCCTCCCCGACGACCCCGTCGACCGCGTCAGTCGCCTCCCTGTCGCGCTCCTCGGCAACGTCGTCTCCCGACTCCCCATCAAGGACGCCGCGCGCACCGCCGCGCTCTCCCGGCGCTGGCGCGGGGACTGGCGCTCCGCCCCGCTCGTCCTCGTCGACTCCCACGTCCACCCCGCGGGCACCGCGTACGCACAGCGCGTCGCCTACGTCGTCTCCCGCGTCCTCACCGCGCACCCGGGCCCCTTCCGCTGCGTCCACCTCGCCGAGTCCCCCATGCTCACGGCCTGGCTCCAGATCGTCGCCGGCAAGGGCATCCAGGAGCTCGTCCTCGTCAACCTCCTGTGGCCGCTCGAGATCTTTCTCCCCTCCGCCTTGTTCTTAGGCATGGAAACCCTCACCCGCCTCTACCTCGGCCTCTGGATTTTCTGTTCACGTTTTTCAAATTTTGTTCACATTTTTAAAATATATTTAGAATTTCAATTTTTGTTCATAATTTTCAAAATTTGCCCGCATTCAAAAAAGTTCATGTTTCAAAAATATGTTTGTCTTTCATAAATTTATTCATGTTTTCATTTTACTTCCATTTAAAATAATTGTTTGGGTTTTAATAAATTCAGAAAATTTTAGAATCTGTTTACTTTTTCCGTAATATGTTTAAAACTTTGAAATATATTCCCGTTGTTAAATTTCTTTCTCTAATTTAAAAAAATGTTCAAAGGGTAAAAAAAATGTCCTTGTTTTCAACTTCCGTTCACAAATAAAAAAAATGTGCCAAATTTCAACATATGTTATTTTTCCAATGTTTCTTCATAGTTTTTAAAAATAGTTCATTTTTGTTAAATTTGTGTTTAATTTCAATATTTGTTCACATGTTTCGATAATGTTCAAAACTTGTGTTTCAAAATTGCGTTCATGATTTCAAACGTTGCTCACATTTTTAAAAATATTTTTCACATTTTCCTAGAGAATGTTCGGAAAACTTTGAAAAGAATAGGGTTATGTAGGAATTCGCTCTGCGTGAATGTCAGGAGCACTCGCCAGCCCGAGTGGCTAGCGAGAATGCCTCTGATGTACTTTTACATCGCCACAGAGCCTAAATGGCCCGGCCCAGTCGGGGCTCCGTTCGTGTGTCGCGACGGCAATTTGCCGCAGAGCGTGTCACATAGGAGGTCCCTATCTCCCCTTCAGTGAGATGGTAGGAACCCTCGCTGAAGGGGAGACCAAGCTGGGCCGGCCAGGAGCGCGGGAGGCTAGAGCCTCCTTTTTCTGTTTTTTTCTTTACGTTTTCTCTTTCGTTGTTCACTTTATTTTTTGCTTTTTTTATACTTTAAAATATTCTAAATATATATTACCAAAAAACTCAATAAAAACAATTTTAGAAATGTTGACCAAGCATTTGAAAGAAGTTAAATGTGTCTAGAGAAAATGTTTATCACGTATATGAAAATGTATAAAAAATGTGTCTAAAAATTTGATCATGTATTTAAAAAAGTTAATCAAGCATTTGAAAAAAATTGAAAATTTATTTCAAAAATGTCGATCAAGCATTTCAAATTTGTTAAATGTCTATAGAAAAAATGTTGACCATGCATTAAAAAATTATGATTTTTTCATCATGAATATTAAAATATCAATCACGCATTGAAAAAAATCTTGAAACAAGGATTTGAATTTTTTATAAATAATTTGAAAAATGTTAAATGTATTTAAGATGTGATTTTTTTATCATATATATAAAAATGTTAGTTAAGTGTTTGAAAAAAATATTGATCAAGCATTTGAAAAATGTTAAATGTGTATAGGAAAAACTGACCGTGTATAGAAGAAAATGATTCCTTTATAATATATATAAAAATGTTAATCAAGCATTTGAAAAAATATTGAATAAGTATTTCAAAAATGTTAATCAGGCATTCGGATGTTAAATGTGCATATAAAAAATGTTGACTATGTATTAAAAAATGTTAATCTTGTATTTTAAAATGTTAATCAAGCATTCGAAAAGGTTTAAAAGTGTGTATAGAAAAATGTTGACATGTATTCCAAATTGTTAATCTTGTATTTGAAAAATCTTAATCAAGCATTTGAAAAATGAACAAAATGTGTATAGAAAAAGTGCTGACCATGTTTTAAAATAATGTCAAATTTGTATTATTAGAAAAATGTTGTTGACATATACAAAAAATGTAGAATGAAGAACAAAAGAAACAAAGAAAACTGAAAAAGAAACAAAATAAACCAAAGAAAAGAGGAAATTCAAAAACAAAGAAACAAATGCAGAAAGAATTAAAAAAAGAATGAAAACAAAACAAAAAAACCGAAGAAGGAAAAGAAAATAAACAAAAAAACTGAAGAAAAAAACTGAAGAAAAAAGGAGGGAAAAATGAGAAAGAAAAGAAAAAGGGATAAAAGTCATGAAAGAAGCAAAGGGAAACCAAAAGAAAAGAGTAAGAAAAAAACCTAAGTATAACGACAAAAAATCAAATAAAACCGGAGAAGAAATAAGAAACCAAACAAAGAACAAAAGAAACGAAAAAAGGAGAATTAAAAAATCTAGGGTCTTTTCTGTTGAGAATTGTTGCATGGAAAGCAAAAAAAAGTATCTATGCACACGCAATGATATATCCATGGAGATGCATAGCAACGAGGAGGAGAGTGTGTCCACATACCCTCATAGACCGTAAGCGGAAGCGTTTCACAACGCGGTTGATGTAGTCGAACTTTCTTCGCGATCCAACCGATCTAGTACCGAACGTACAGCGCATCTGCGTTCTGCACACGTTCAGCTCGGTGATGTCCCTCACTTTCTTGATCCAGCAAGATGTCGAGGTAGTAGATGAGTTCCGTCAGCATGACTACGTGGTGACGGTGATGGTGAAGTGATCCCGCAGGGCTTTGCCCAAGCACTACGAAAATATGACTCGGGGTGTAAACGGTGGAGGGGGGTGCCGCACACGCCTAACAATTGATATGGTGTGTGCTAGGCGCCCCCCTCTCACATATATATAGGTGGGAGGGAGGGAGGAGCAGCCAAAGGAGGCATCCAAGTAGGAGGAATCCTACCTTGGGGTCCCTCCCAAGCCGTGCCCCCTTTCCTTATTTGGAGTGCGGGAAAAGGTAGCGGAGGGTGGCGCCCCCCTTTCCTTTCTCCCATGAGAGGGAAAGGCAGGAGGGGCTAGCCCCCTCTTTCCTTCCCTAGGGTTGTTCAAACAAGGGAGGGGGCGCACCAGCCCCCTTGTGGGCTGGTATTTCCCCTTCTTTGGCCCATAAGGCCCATATCTTGCCGGGGGGGGGGGAACACTTCAAGTGTCCAAATACCATCATCCTATATATCAATATTTACCTCTCGGCCATTTCGAGACTCCTCGTCATGTTTGTGATCTCCGAACAACATTACCGACAAGTCTCTTTACTCGTTCCGTAATACATCACCTTGTGACTAACACCTTTAGTCATTTTCTTGCAAGCTTATGATGTGTATTACCGGGAGGGCCCAAAGATACCTCTCCGATACTCGGAGTGACAAATCCTAATATCGATCTATGCCAACTCAACAAACACCTTAGGAGATACCTGTAGAGCATATTTATGATCTCCCAGTTATGTTGTGACGTTTGATAGTACACAAGGTATTCCTTCGGTATCCAGGAGTTGCATAATCGCATAGTCGAAGGAATATGTATTTAACATTAAGAAAGTAATATCAATAAAACTAAACGATCATTATGCTAAGCTAACGGATGGGTCTTGTCCATCACATCATTCTCCTAATGATGTGATTCCGTTATCAAATGACAACACATGTCTATGGTTAGGAAACCTTAACCATCTTTGATCAACGAGCTAGTTTAGTAGAGGCTTACTAGGGACATGGTATTTGTTTATGTATTCACACATGAATTTAAGTTTCCGATCAATACAATTCTAACATGAATAATAAACCTTTATCATGAATAAGGAAATATAAAATAACAACTTTAGTATTGCCTCTAGGGCATATTTCCTTCATTTTCCTCAAGTGAACCGTGCTTGCTATAGTACCATCAATGTAACCGTGGCGTGATGGCTGGCAGCGCTTCGCACTACCTGGGCGACCTCGGGTCGAATCCCTGCTTCTTCTATTTTAGTAGCGCTAATGGGCCAGCCTGTTACTGTATCCACTTCAAGCGAGAGATCCTTCGATCTTGCGTAAAGCGAGATATAGTCGTTGCATCCCCGCTTGGCCCTAGCTTGTGGGAATCGGCAAGTGGGAGGTGGTAGCTTTGTCCTAGTTGCTCTCTCTGGGAGTAGGAGGTGTTAGTAGGGTATATATATAGTGTTACTATTCATCACCCACGGTACAGAATAAGTTATTCTTCACCCGAGGTAATATTACAATCATTTCATAATTAAATTACGTTTGGAATTCAAATAGTTACATTCCTATTGATTCACTACGTAAAATTTGACATAAAAAGAAAAATATAGGTCATAAGATAAGAAAATTTGCAGTTTATGTCTATTTTAGACTATATTTTTACGTTTGTAATTTTACATAACATCAAATATTTTTTACGACGATTATATATTTTCTTACGGTCTCTTTTTGTGTCGGAAATAAGACAAAACTTACGGAACGTAAAATTTCGGTGCATTGATGGTAAAATAGAGGGGGGGGGGGTGAAGAATAACTATTCCTCACCCAGGGTGATGAATAGCGTGACCCTATATATATATATATATATATGCATCGACAGAAATCTAACCATTACACACCTTTATGCACAACTCGGTGGGACCGGGTGAAACCACTCGGTGAGACCGACTAGTGCAAAATGTTTGAACTTTTGGCTTTTCGGTGAGACCGGATGAAATAGCTCAGAGGGACCGATGGGTGATGACCTAAGCACTTTCCACACTTCGGTGACACCGATCGAAACCACTCAGAAATTCTGAAGTGAAATCGATAGGTAACAGAAGGTTGGCAGCCGCACTTCGGTGGGACTGAATGCCATCTTCGTGAGACCGAGTTGCTAGGGTTTTGTAATGCCCTGGACACACCCGCCGGTGGTCGTTACTCCTAGCGGGATCTAGACTGTCCCCATAGATCAATACTAGTCTTTTTTGTGCACTTTTTCCTCACTCGTGCGCACCCGAGGGCAATTTCCCGGTCGGTCACCCATCCTGAAATTACTCCAAGCTGAGCATGCTTAACTTTGGAGTTTTGTCCGAATGGGCTTCCGAAAAAGAAGGAATTCATTATTGATATGAGTAGTCTATCATCCCTATTAAGCCAGGCTATCACATACACCCCCACTCAGAGGAACCGACGTCCTCATCGGGCCATAGGAACATTCCCTCTTGGCACATACATCTGTGCTTCCAGTCCGGCACATGTGCCATGCCGTGTGCCATGACGGGTCACAAACGTCATGAACAACATGACCGCACACCTGTCCGCAAACATCCGTGTAACCGCGAGGGTCGACTCTGATACCAACTTGTAACGTCCTAGACACACCCGCCGGTGGTCGTTACTCCTGGCGGGATCTAGACTGGCCCCACAGATCAATACTAGTCTTTTCTACGCACTTTGTCCTCACGCGTGCGCACCCGGGAGCAACTTCCCGGTCGGCCACCCATCCTGAAATTACTCCTCCAAGCTGAGCACACTTAACTTTGGAGTTATTTCCGAATGGGCTTCCAAAAAAGGAGGAATTCCTTATTGATATGAGTAGTCTATCATCCCTATTAAGTCAGGCTATCACGAGTTTAGGAAGTGGATCTATCAAGTGTATATTGGTGGATCCACGTAAAGTGTATCGGTGGTACCGAGATAGGGTTTAGGGTTTTGGACTGATAGGAATATGAGGGTGTGGTTTAGGGTTCTTGGAGTGATATCTCTAAGCACTTGAGCAACTGACTCATGATCAAGACCTCATCCCATTTTAAAGTATTGGCTTTCCTATGGATTTGGATGCCATCTATAGGGATTAGTATCACTAGGTGAATACTTCCTTAAGAGTTGACATGTCCCCAAGGATCCAATGAAGATTTTTGCAATATAATTCCAAGGATTTTTCCCCTAAACTTTGAACTTCCTCTCCCCTGGATCTGAGATTGTAGATACTGGGAGTAGGTAGGGTGAGAACAAACGAGAGGAGTAGATCATATAAAATGATCAAGAAAATAAAATTATAGATCAATTATATGTTTCTCCCCACTTGGAAACATATAGGTCTCTTCCTCATAGTTGTGCATTTCTCTTCATATAGAGAGGCTTTGATGTGTATCTCTCTCTAAGTGAGTCTTTAGATAAGCTTTGATGTGGCATTTCTCATTTCTCTCCCCCTTTGACATCAATTTACAAGAAGGGTTTAGCTTTTGGTCATTGATCAATAGGTAGGGTCCTTGAAAAGCACATCTAGCTGAGATGATACTGAATGCAGTAGAGGGGAAAGAATCATTGAGTGGACTGGAAAATGAACAACACATACATTTTGGCAAAAAATTATTTTTCTAGTGATTTTTGGTGGCTCAGAGTAGGATCAATCGTTGAGTCCAAGGTAACTTGGAATCATAGGCTGATCACATGGGTGGTTTCGAGCCAGTTCACCTCAGTTGGATCGATGAACATGTTAAGCAATGTAATGTCTAGACTCGATGACACCGATGCTATTCTGGACCGAGTTCATGACAACAAGAAAAGCTTGTCAAACTTAGCTCACTTTGCAATAAGATCTCATAGGAATTTGCAATGAATCCAAATAAGATTTGCAACGAATTAACAGAAGAAATAAACTAGCTAACAGAAGAGAAAGAAAGGAAAGGAAAGAAAGGATAAAAGAACTACTAGATGAAGTTCTTTTTTTGAAATAAGCAAGACAACTTGAACACAAGAGAAAAAACAAAGCAAGAAATGAAACGCAAGAGAACTTCATCTAGGAAATGGTGGGCGACTAGTTCACCTATGTTAGAGTCTATTGACTTATGAGTCAAGTGAGAACACTTGATCATAGGTTATACTCATCATTAAGCTCAAAATGGGGTTACCATTTTTCATTTAAGCATTTCAATGTATTCACATCATTTGGAGGTGATTTTGCTCATGACTTGGAGTAAATCGTCTCTAAGATGTGAGAACTTACATTGGGTTTTGTTGTTGATGTCAGCATGTAGTTGAACTTGTGGATGCTCATGTGTTTGAATTGGGAGCTATCCATTCTCCTTTGAAGTCCATCCTCCTACATGGATTAGTCTCGCAAGGAATAACATGTATATCCAAATTTACAAGACTGAAGATTTTGTGTCATACGTTGGCAAAGGATACTTTTGGTGTTGTCTTGTCCCTTGAACACAACAATCAAGATCTTTGATACTTGGCTCATGTATGACTGCTCAATATAGACATTTGGAGAAATATTGTGTAGTGGAGCTTATCCAAGTATCTACATGGGTTAGATGCAATACAAGGGAGCAATGTATCCAGGATATAAAATAGTCATCATAAGAGAAGAATCAAGGATTAGTCAAGAAAGCTCATGCCCTTGCATGCATCCAAGTGAGTTTCTAGTTCACATTGGAAGCATCAATAATGTTTAACTCACTTCCCAAGCAACAAAATATCTTCTGATCAAGAGGTTTAGTGAAGATATTCGTCACTTGCTTATCGGTACAACATGCTTAAGGTTAATGTCACCTTTAGCAACATGATCTCGAAAGAAGTGATGAAGAACATCAATATGCTTAGTTTGAGAATGTTCGACAGGATTGTGTGTAATCTTAATAACACTCTCATTGTCACAAGGCAACGGAACATGTTTCACATGTATCCCATAGTCTTTAAGAGTTTTTGTCATCCATAGTAATTAAGCACAACATGATCCGGTGGTAATGTACTCCGCTTTGGCGGTAGATGAGATACCGAGTTTTGTTTCTTGGAGGACCAAGACACAAGATATCTCCCAAGAAATTGAAAAGTACGTGAAGTGGACTTTATATCAATCTTGTCACCGGCATAATCCTAACCGGAGTAGCTAATAAGATTAAAAGATGATCCTTTGGGATACCATATGCCAAAGTTTGGTGTATGTAACAAGTACCTCACAATTATTTTCATGGCCTTTAAGCGGCACTCTTTTAGTGCCGCTTGGTATCGTGCACACATCCACACACTTAGCATAATATCAGGACGAGAGGCACAAAGATATAGCAATGAACTGATCATTGATCACTGAAGATCGGGGAATTTCATGTTGAAGAGAATAGGAGGAGAGAGGTTTGCTCCTATGTTCAATCACACGTCCCTCCAACCAGACGTAGTTCTTTTGCAGAAGAGTGATCTTGGCTACCAAATAGCATGTTGCCATCGAGCAACACTGGTCATTTCTATCTACAACATTTCTTTCAGTATTTCTGTTAGTTATTTATATGTGTTATTCACTCGTAATCCTATGCGCATATCTTTCTGTACTGTGAAATATTTGTGTTTGCGTTCATCTTGCTATACTAAACGTGATTTATCTCTATGTTCATTTGATTTTCATCTACTGCTACCTTGTCTTACTTCTCGGTTTAGTTATATTAAGTATCCCACATTAGTGTGGCCTAGTTATTTATCTGCAGTAGTTTACCTTTGTTTTACCGCTTATGTTTAGTTAGTTTTCCGCTATGTTGTGTTGAGAGATTTGAATATTTCAAAAGAAAAAATAAATATCCCATTCAACTCCCCTTCTGGTCAATGTACTCTGATCCTACACTCTGAATCCTTGTACCCTGCCTGACTAATCGGGCATCGTTTTCCTCCCTCACTCTATTTAGTGAAGCGAGACATTATCATCTTTTTTCCATCTTTGCACACTTACTTATTGTTTTGAGGGGATGTGGTATAAGAGGTGACAAATGACAGACATGACGAGGAGGTGATTGCCGACAATTGGGGAACCGGAGGCGCCCTGAGAAGTCAGGTCATCATCGCTGCCACCACCTGCGAATACCTGATACGTCCATTTTGCATCATGTTTACCTACTGTTATTTATAATGTTTTTATGCATAATAATGCTTTTTAGAGTAATTCTAATGCCTTTTCTCTCATAATATGCAAGGTTTACACAAAGAGGGAGCATTCCGGCAGATGGAAATCCGGACCTGAAAAAGCTACGTCAGGCTACCTATTCTACACAACTCCAAATGAGCTGAAACTTCCCGAGGAATTTTTATGGAATAACTAAGAATTACTGGAGTGAATAACTACCAGAGGGGCCCCACCAGGTGGGCACAACCCACCTGGGCACGCCAGGGAGCCTAGGCGCGCCCTAGTGGGTTGTGCTCTCCTCGGCCCACCTCCCGTGCCCATCTTCTGGTATATAAGTCATTTTGACCTAGAAAAAAATAAGGAGAGGACTTTCGGGACGGAGCACCGCCGTCTCAAGGCAGAACTTGCGCAGGAGCACTTTTGCCCTCCGGTGGAGTGATTTCATCGGGGGAACTTCCCTCCCGGAGGGGGAAATCATCGTCATCATCATCACCAACAACTCTCTTGATGACCCACAAGTATAGGGGATCAATTGTAGCTCTTTTTGATAAGTAAGAGTGTCGAACCCAACGAGGAGCAGAAGGAAATGACAAGTAGTTTTTAGTAAGGTATTGTCTGCAAGTGTTGAAATTGTAAGTAGCGAGTAGTTTGATAGCAAGGTAATTTGTAACAGGCAAGTAACGATAATAGTAACAAGTATTCAGCAAGGTAGCCCAACCCTTTTGAGGCAAAGGACATGCCAAAATGGTCTCTTATAATAAGCAAAGCATTCTTGGGGGTACACGGGAATTTCATTTAGTCACTTTCATCATGTTGGTTCGATTTGTGTTCGCTACTTTGATAATTTGGTATGTGGGTGGACCGGTGCTTAGGTGGTGTTTTTACTTGAACAAACCTCCTACTTATGATTAACCCTCCGGCAAGCATCCGCAACTACGATAAAAGTATTAAGAATAAATTCTAACCATAGCATTAAACTTTTGGATCCAATCGGTCCCTTACGAAATAGCGCATAAACTGGGGTTTAATCTTATGTCACTCTCGCAACCCACCATCTAATGGCTACTCCACAATGCATTCCCTTAGGCCCAAATATGGTGAAGTGTCATGTAGTCGACGTTCACATCACACCACTAAGGGAATAACAACATACATACTATCAAAATATCAAACACATATCAAGTTCACATGATTACTTGCAACATGATTTCTCCCATGACCTCAAGAACAAAAGTAACTACTCACAAATGATAAACATGGTCATGATTAGAGGAGTATTAAATAGAATAATGGATCTGAACATATATTCTTCCACCAAATAAACCATATAGTAATCAACTACTAGATGTAATCAACACTACTAGTCACCCACAGGCACCAATCTATAGTTCCGGTAACAAGATTGAATACAAGAGATGAACTAGGGTTTGAGATGAGATGGTGCTATTGAAGATGTTGATGGAGATTACCCTCCCCAAGATGGGGGAGTTGTTGGTGATGATGATGACGATGATTTCCCCCTCCGGGAGGGAAGTTCCCCCGGCGGAATCGCTCCACCGAAGGGCAAAAGTGCTCCTGCCCAAGTTCCGCCTCGAGACTGCGGCGCTCCATCCTGAAAGCCTTCCTCTTATTTTTTCTAGGTCAAAATGACTTATATATCAAAATATGGGCACCAGAGGTGGGTCGAGGAGGCCATAACCCACCAGGGCGCGCCTTGGGGGCCTGGCGCACCCAGGTGGGTTGTGCCCACCTGGTGGCCCCCCTCTGGTGTTTATTGGCTCCAATATTTCTTAAATAATCCATAAAAAATCTCCATGAAGTTTCAGCTTATTTGGAGTTCTGCAGGATAGGTGGCCTGACGTAGCTTTTCAAGGTCTAGATTTCCAGCTGCCGGAATTCTCCCTCTTGGTGTGTTCCTTGCAAATTATGAGAGAAAAGGCATTAGAATTACTCTGAGGGAGTCCTGGATTAAAGGGTGTCCGGACAGCCGGACTATATCCTTTGGCCGGACTGTTGGACTATGAAGATACAAGATTGAAGACTTCATCCCGTGTCCGGATGGGACTTTTCTTGGCGTGGAAGGCAAGCTTGGCAATACGGATATGTAGATCTCCTCCCTTGTAACCGACTCTCTGTAATCCTAGCCCCCTTCGGTGTCTATATAAACTGGAGGGTTTAGTCTGTAGGACAACAACAATCATACCATAGGCTAGCTTCTAGGGTTTAGCCTCTACGATCTCGTGGTAGATCAACTCTTGTAATACTCATATCATCAAGATCAATCAAGCAGAACGTAGGGTATTACCTCCATCAAGAGGGCCTGAACCTGGGTAAACATCGTGTCCCCTGCCTCCTGTTACCATCCGCCTTACACGCACAGTTTGGGACCCCCTACCTGAGATCCGCCGGTTTTGACACCGACATTGGTGCTTTCATTGAGAGTTCCATTGTGCCGTCACCATAAGGCTTGATGGCTCCTTCGATCATCGGTAACGATGCGGTCCAGGGTGAGGTTTTCCTCCCCGGACAGATCCTCGTATCCGGCGGCCTCGCACTGCGGGCCAACTCGCTTGGCCATCTGGAGCAGATCGAGAGCTATGCCCCTGGCCATCAGATCATGTTCGGAAACTTAAACTACACTGCCGACATCCGCGAGACTTGATCTTCGACGGATTCGAGCCCATGTCAGGTGTGCGGCATAATCACGACAAGCATGATTTAGCTCTGTCGTCGGACAGTGTTCGGGAGATCACACCTGCAACTACTCCGGCCTTCAATGCGGAGCAAATTGCGCCATCCGAGGATGGGTGGATAGACCCCGCCATGGAGGCCGCACTCTCAGTGGTGATAGAGCCGGATGCTGACTTCACCCCTTACGAGAGCCGTGTTGCTGAACCACTGGATTCACCTCCGACCACGGACTTCGAGCCGCCTACGTCCGTGCCTATCGAATCCGATTGGGCACCGATCATGGAGTTCACCTCTGCGGATATCTTTTTCAGCACTCACCTTTCGGCAACGTGCTAAATTCATTAAGGTCTCTCTCCTTGTCAGGAGAACCTTGGCCGAACTATGTCCGGCTAGAATGGGATGCGGACGACGAAGAAATTCGCTCCCCACCGACCACCCACTTAGTAGCCACTGTCGATGATTTAATCGACATGCTCGACTTCGACTCCGAAGACATCGACAGTATGGACGACGATGCAGGAGACGAACAGGAACCACCGCCCACAGGGTGCTGGACTGCCACCTCATCATATGACATATACATGGTGGACACCACCAAATAAGGCAATGGCGATGAAACAACGGAGGATGACCCCTCCAAGAAGCAACCCAAGCGCCGACGTCAGCGACGCCGCTCTAAGTCCCGCCATAGCAAAAGTAGTGATACTGGCACAAGAGACAATAACACTCCAGATAGTGCCGAAGACGACAACAATCCCCCAACACAATTTAGAGCGGGAGGGTGAACAAGCTAGCCCTCCAGAGCGGGCAGCAGATGGAGAATCGGAGGAGGACAATTACATGCCTCTCTCCGAAGACGAGGTGAGCCTTGGTGACGAAGAATTTATCGTGCCTGAGGATCCCGTCGAACAGGAGCGCTTCAAGCACCGGCTTATAGCCACAACAAATAGCTTGAAGAAAAAACAACAACAGCTTCGAGCTAATCAAGATTTGCTAGCAGACAGATGGACCAAAGTCCTTGCGGCCGAGGAATGCGAACTCGAGCGCCCAACCAAGAGTTATCCAAAGCGCAAGTTGCTACCTCACCTCGAGGAGGCAGCATTGAAACGTGCATCACCAGCGTATGATGTGGCTGACGGACCACCTCGTGGCCAAGACAGAAAGGCATTTCAGCCCGAAGTCCAGCACGCACCCCGCCGCCAATCAAACAAAAATACCAAGGCCCGGGGCAACACGCGGGACCTACGAGACGTATTGGAAAACAAGGCAAAACATGCAAGATCGATCTATGGATCACGGGGGCGCGCACCAATACGCGACGATGATCGTCATGCCGGATACACTAAAAGCAAATCCGGCCGAGCCGAGCACAGCAGACAAGACTCATATGAACCACATCGCGATATAGCCTGGCACAGAGGCGGCGCACACCCCTTATGCTTCACTGATGAAGTAATGGATCACGAATTCCCGGAAGGTTTTAAAACCGTAAACATCAAATCATACGATGGTACTACAGACCTCGCGGTATGGATAGAAGACTTCTTCCTTCACATTCACATGTCCCGCGGGGATGACCTACATGCCATCAAGTATCTCCCGCTAAAACTCAAAGGGCTGACTCGGCATTGGCTCAATAGCTTGCTGACAAACTCCATCGGAAGTTGGGAGAACCTAGCAGAGGCATTCCTGAACAATTTCCAAGGCACTTATGTGCGACCGTCGGACACTAACGGTTTAAGTCATATAAATCAGCAGCCAGGGGAATCGGCCAGGAAATTCTGGACCCGGTTCCTAACCAAGAAGAACCAAATTGTCGACTGTCCGGATGCAGAGGCCTTAGCGGCATTTAAGCATAATATCTGTGACGAATGGCTCGCCCGACACCTTGGCCAAGAGAAGCCAAAATCCATGGCAGCCCTCACGACACTTATGACCCGCTTTTGTGCGGGCGAAGATAGCTGGTTGGCTCATAGTACCAATACATCAAGCAAACCTGGCATATCAGAAGCCAGGGATAGCAACGACAAACCACGACGTAACAAACACAAGTGCCACAAATATGGTGAAAACACCAAAAATACGGCAGTTAATGCCGGGTTCAGGGGCTCAAAGTCTGGTCAGCGGAAAGGGCCACCCAGAAATAAAAATCCGGGTCAATCCAGTCTGGACCGCATACTCGATCGCCAATGCCAAATTCATGGCACCCCAGAAACGCCAGCCACCCATACCAACAGAGAATGTTGGGTCTTCAAACAAGTCGGCAAGGCATGCGCCAAAGACGAAGAGGGGTCTCAAAGCAACAACAACGACGAAGAGCCCAGACCACTGAATACATGAGGGCAAAAGAAATTTCCCCCCATATTCAATCGGTGAATGTGGTAAATACCACCCAAATTGCCAACTCGGACCAGATATGCACCCTTAGGGATGGCGACTCAACGGAACTAGCCGTCCCACAATATAAATTAGGGCCGGTCACCTTCAATCGCACGGATCGTCCGGTTAACGCCAATCAGGGCAATCCAGCCGCACTAATCCTTGACCCAATAATAGAAGGGTTCCACCTCACTCGAGTCCTTATGGACAGAGGCAGCAGTTTAAATCTGCTTTACCAGGACACAGTGCACAAGATGGACACCGATTGTTCGACGACCAAACCCACTAAAGCCACTTTTAGAGGCGTCATCCCAGTGATTATCAAGCACTGCTCGGGCAAACCGCGTTCGCTCGATTCAACGCCGTGCCACATTATGACTACCGTAAGCAAAGGATGCTCGGTCCATGCGGCGTCATCACAGTTCATGGCAAGGCCGAACCTCCCTTCGGCATAAACAAATACACCACTGCCTTAGCAACAGAAACAACGAGCAGCACCTTGCAGCCGAACCTCGAGTCGACTTCCAGGCTCCCAGACACCGTCAAGGGGCTCCGAACTATTTCGCGGAAGGATACCCCGGCTTGTCCAGAGCTCAACTGAACACTCCAGCGAAGGCCATGGCAGGCTGAACTCAGCGGTTCAACCGCCCTCCTGCATGTAAACATTTCTTATATTTCCTTCGCAGGTTCACCTTTGCACCTACCAGGACGGACTACACGGAGGAAGCTTGAACGCGTTAGGGAATCCTCAGACATTCCCCGCAGTGAACGTCCGGCTATAATATGGATCCGCACTCAACCTCTTCCCCCTGGTCACAACAGGTTCTTCTATCACAACTCCTTTTTTTATCACATTACTTGTACCCATACGCATAGATGTATTATTCCAATACAACATGTGGATTTATATGACGTTTACCTGCTGATTATTTCTTATCGAAATCATTTCGTCAAGTGGCATCCATACACAGCGATATGCCTTAAATATACCAGGGGCTTCGTTTTTCCCGTAACACGGCAATAAAAGTCCGAACACCTTCATGGAAGTTCGGCACCTCGAACCTATAGCATTATATGCATCAACTCCGAATCATGTCTTGGGTCAATAGTTGGGTTTGCTCGGCTCCCATGTTTTGGTACCTTACGTTCCGCTATATCGGCTAAGGTAGCACTGGGAGAACTACTGCGATTGTATCCCGGTTCTTCTGGATGAGCACCTCAGTAGAGAAAGCCGAAAACTGACTGTCATGATACGGCGAGAGCTGGTCAGCTGTTCGAGCGGTCACAAAATCTTTAAGGATTTCTCCAGCATAATGCCATAACCAATGCAGCGTGCGATGGATCGGCTTTTTCTTCGATCAGGTGCTTATAGAGCCCCTAGTACGGTCTTCCAAACACAAGGGGCTGCGCCGACCATATTAAAGCTCCTATGGCTAAGTGAGAGTGACAAAGCCCTATAGTCCGATTGCCTGGTGATACGTCTCCAACGTATCTATAATTTTTGATTGCTCTATGCTATATTATCTACTGTTTTGGACATTATTGAGCTTTATTATCCACTTTTATATTATTTTTGGGACTAACCTATTAATCGGAGGCCCAACCCAGAATTGCAATTTTTTTTTGCCTATTTTAGGGTTTCGAAGAAAGGAATATCAAACGGAGTCCAAATGGAATGTAACCTTCGGGAACGTGATTTTCTCATCGAACATGATCCAGGAGACTTGGACCCTACGTCAAGAAACAAAGGAGGAGGCCACGAGGTAGGGGGCGCGCCTACCCCCCTCCCCCAGGTGCGCCCTCCACCCTCGTGGGCCCCCTGTTGCTCCATCGACGTACTCCTTCCTCCTATATATACCTACATACCCCCAAATGATCAGATATGGAGCCAAACCCTAATTCCACCGTCGTAACTTTCTGTATCCACGAGATCCCATCTTGGGGCCTGTTCCGGAGCTCCGCCGGAGGGGGCATCCATCATGGAGGGCTTCTACATCAACACCATAGCCTCTCCGATGAAGTGTGAGTAGTTCACCTCAGACCTACGGGTCCATAGTTATTAGCTAGATGGCTTCTTCTCTCTTTTTGGATCTCAATACAATGTTCTCCCCCTCTCTTGTGGAGATCTATTTGATGTAATCTTCTTTTTGCGATGTGTTTGTTGAGACCGATGAATTGTGGGTTTATGATCAAGATTATCTATGAACAATATCTGATTCTTCTCTGAATTCTTGTATGTATGATTGGTTATCTTTGCAAGTCTCTTCAAATTATCAGTTTGGTTTGGCCTACTAGATTGATCTTTCTTGCAATGGGAGAAGTGCTTAGCTTTGGGTTCAATCTTGCGGTGTCCTTTCCCAATGACAGTAAGGGCAGCAAGGCACGTATTGTATTGTTGCCATCGAGGATAACAAGATGGGGTTTTCATCATATTGCATGAGTTTATTCCTCTACATCATGTCATCTTGCTTAAGGTGTTACCCTATTTTCATGAACTTAATACTCTAGATGCATGCTGGATAGTGGTCAATGAGTGGAGTAATAGTAGTAGATGCAGGCAGGAGTCGGTCTACTTGTCTTGGACGTGATGCCTATATACATGATCATACCTAGATATTCTCATAGCTATGCTCAATTCTGTCAATTGCTCAACAGTAATTCGTTCACCCACCGTAAAATACCTATGCTTTTGAGAGAAGCCACTAGTGAAACCTATGGCCCCCGGGTCTATCTTCATCATATTAATCTTACAATACTTAGTTATTTCCTTTGCTTTTTTACTTTGCTTTTATTTTACTTTGCATCTTTATCACAAAAATACCAAAAATATTATCTTATCATATCTATCAGATCTCACTCTCGTAAGTGACCGTGAAGGGATTGACAACCCCTTGTCGCGTTGGTTGCGAGGAGTTATTTGCTTTGTGCAGGTACGAGGGACTCCTCGTAGCCTCCTATTGGATTGATACCTTGGTTCTCAAAAACTATGGGAAATACTTATGCTACTTTGCTGCATCATCCTTTCCTCTTCAAGGAAATCCAACGTAGTGCTCAAAAGGTAGCAAGAAGAATTTATGGTGCCGTTGCCAGGGAGTCTACGCAAAAGTCAATGTACCAAGTGCCCATCACAATCCTTATCTCCCGCATTACATTATTTGCCATTTGCCTCTCGTTTTCCTCTCCCCCACTTCACCCTTGTCGTTTTATTCGCCCTCTCTCTCTATCCTCCGTTCGCCTCTTTTCCGTTTGCTTGTCGTTATGGCTAGTTCCTTATCTTCTCCGTTGTCTCCCGAGAATGAAATCCTAAATTTTAAGCAAAGGGAGGGAGAAAATCTAAAAGACGCTTGGTATAGAATTTGCAATGCTCAAAATAGATCTACCAGGAAGCAATCTACTTCCGTTCTTCTTCACAACTTTTATGTAGGCGCTACTCCTTGGCACATATATGTCCTTGATACTATTATCGGAGGGAACTTCTTGGGTAGCCATACTTTTGATTCTTATAATGCTATGATAGATTTGTTTGGCTCACCCCCTCTTTTGGTTAATGGAACTGTATTAACTTTGGAGCATGTAATGCAAAGGCTCGAAATTATTGAAAATAAGGTTTCCAACGTAGAGTTAATTGAAAATTTGGATAAAAAGATCCACAACCGAATCTCTCAATATGGATCTAAAGTAGGAGTCACTTTGAAAAATATTAAAGAGAAGGAACCCATAGTTAATGAGAAAATAAATCACGATTCCACTAGGATCGATAAACTTGAGGATATTATTACCAACTTGGGAACCGCTTTTTCTTCCGTAAAGAATACTCCAAGTCCTCCCACTAAAATTGCCAAGCTTATGTATGTTCCTAAAAATAAGCGTGAATCCTCTAGTATGGAAACTGCGGATCTCAAATCTATAAGTATTCATCCCAATCTTTTTGCTATCATTAAGGAACCATTTGTTACAAATGAATTTTTCGATCTTGTGCCTAAAAGTTTGATAATAAATAAAAAGAAAGAAATTCCTAAAGATGGTAGATGCCTCATTGGAGAATTGCCAACCAAAGATGGCAATACCTAGATCTATCCTTGCTTTTTATGCCTAGCTAGGGGCGTTAAACGATAGCGCTTGTTGGGAGGCAACCCAATTTTGTTTTTATTCCTTGCTTGTTGCTCCTGTTTAGTAATAAATAATTTATCTAGCCTCTGTTTAGGTTGTGTTTTTTGTGTTTAGTTAGTGTTTGTGCCAAGTAGAACCGTTGGGAAGACTTGGGGAAAGTCTTGATATCTTGCTGTAAAAAACAGAAACTTTAGCGCTCACGAGAACTGCTGCCTTTTTTATTTGGAAAGTGATATTTAGTTAATTATTTTTGCAGATGATTAATAGATAAATTATTCACGTCCAGAAATTTATTTTAGAATTTTTGGGGTTCCAGATCTTGAGCTAGCAACAGATTACTACAGACTGTTCTGTTTTTGACAGATTCTGTTTTTCGTGTGTTGTTTGCTTATTTTGATGAATCTATGGCTAGTAAAATAGTTTATAAACCATAGATAAGTTGGAATACAGTAGGTTTAACACCAATATAAATAAATAATGAGTTCATTACAGTACCTTTAAGTGGTCTTTTATTTTCTTTCTCTAACGGAGGTCACGAGATTTTCTACTTTAAGTTTTGTGTTGTGAAGTTTTCAAGTTTTGGGTAAAGATTTGATGGATTATGGAACAAGGAGTGGAAAGAGCTTAAGATTGGGGATGCCCATGGCACCCCCAAGATAATCTAAGGACACCTAAAAGCCAAAGCTCTGGGATGCCCCGGAAGGCATCCCCTCTTCCGTCTACTTCTATCGGGAACTTTACTTGGAGCTATATTTTTATTCACCACATGATATGTGTTTTGCTTGGAGCGTCTTGTATGATTTGAGTCTTTGCTTTTTAGTTTACCAAAATCATCGTTGCTGTACACACCCTTTGATAGAGCCATACATGATTTGGAATTTGTTAGAATACTCTATGTGCTTCACTTATATCTTTTTGAGTTATATAGTTTTGCTCTAGTACTTCACTTATATCTTTTAGAGCACGATGGTGGATTTGTTTTATAGAAACTATTGATCTCTCATGCTTCACTTAGATTATTTCGAGAGTCTTAAATAGCATGGTAATTTGCTTAAATAATCCTAATATGCTAGGTGTTCAAGATTAGTAAATTTTTTCTTATGAGTGTTTTGAATACTAAGAGAAGTTTGATGCTTGATGATTGTTTTGAGATATGGAGGTAATAATACCAAAGTCGTGCTAGTTGAGTAGTTGTGAATTTGAGAAATGCTTGTGTTGAAGTTTGCAAGGCCCGTAGCATGCACATATGGTAAACGTTGTGTAACAAATTTGAAACATGAGGTGTTCTTTGATTGTCCTCCTTATGAGTGGCGGTCGGGGACGAGCGATGGTCTTTTCCTACCAATCTATCCCCCTAGGAGCATGCGCATAGTGCTTGGTTTTTGATGACTTGTAGATTTTTGCAATAAGTATGTGAGTTCTTTATGACTAATGTTGAGTCCATGGATTATACGCATTCTCACCCTTCCATCATTGCTAGCCTCTTCGGTACCATGCATTGCCCTTTCTCACATTGAGAGTTGGTGCAAACTTCGCCGGTGCATCCAAACCCCGTGATATGATACACTCTTTCACACATAAACCTCCTTATATATTCCTCAAAACAGCCACCATACCTACCTATTATGGCATTTCCATAGCCATTCCGAGATATATTGCCATGCAACTTTCCACCATTCCGTTTATCATGACACATTCATCATTGTCATATTGCTTGGCATGATCATGTAGTTGACATAGTATTTGTGGCAAAGCCACCGTTCATAATTCTTTCATACATGTCACTCTTGGTTCATTGCATATCCCGGTACACCGCCGGAGGCATTCATATAGAGTCATATCTTGTTCTAAGTATCGAGTTGTAATTCTTGAGTTGTAAGTAAATAGAAGTGTGATGACCATCATTCATAGAGCATTGTTCCAAAAAAAAGAGAAAGGCCAAAAAAATAAAGTCCAAATAAAAGAATATAAAAGGGACAATGCTACTATTCTTTGCCACACTTGTGCTTCAAAGTAGCACCATAATCTTCATGATAGAGAGTCTTTTGTTTTTTCACTTTCATATACTAGTGGGAATTTTCATTATAGAACTTGGCTTGTATATTCCAACAATGGGCCTCCTCAAGTGCCCTAGGTCTTCATGAGCAAGCAAGTTGGATGCACACCCACTTAGTTTCTTTTGTTGAGCTTTCATACATTTATAGCTCTAGTGCATATGTTGCATGGCAATCCCTAATCCTTGCATTAACATCAATTGGTGGGCATCTCCATAGCCCATTGATTAGCATCGTTGATGTGAGACTTTCTCCTTTTTGTCTTCTCCACATAACCCCCATCATATTCTATTCCACCCATAGTGCTATATCCATGGCTCGTGCTCATATATTGTGTGAAAGTTTATAGGTTTGAGATTACTAAAGTATGAAACAATTGCTTGGCTTGTCATCGGGGTTGTGCATGATGAGAGCATTCTTGTGTGACGAAAATGGAGCATGACTAAACTATATGATTTTGTAGGGATGAACTTTCTTTGGCCATGTTATTTTGAGAAGACATAATTGCTTAGTTAGTATGCTTGAAGTATTATTATTTTTATGTCAATATGAACTTTTATCTTGAATCTTTTGGATATGAATATTCATACACAATTAAGAAGAATTACATTAAAATTATGCCAAGTAGCACTCCGCATCAAAAATTATGTTTTTATCATTTACCTACTCGATGACGAGCAGGAATTAAGCTTGGGGATGCTTGATACGTCTCCAACGTATCTATAATTTTTTATTGCTCCATGCTATATTATCTACTGTTTTGGACATTACTGAGCTTTATTATCCACTTTTATATTATTTTTGGGACTAACCTATTAACCGGAGGCCCAGCCCAGAATTGTTGTTTTTTTGCCTATTTTAGGGTTTCGAAGAAAAGGAATATCAAACGGAGTCCAAACGGAATGGAACCTTCGGGAACGTGATTTTCTCACCGAACATGATCCAGGAGACTTGGACCCTACGTCAAGAAACAAAGGAGGAGGCCACGAGGTAGGGGGCGCGCCTACCCCCAGGCGCGCTGTGACGCCCCGAGACCGATGCGCCAGGTGTCTTCCAGTTATTCGCTGTCTTGCCATGTCTTTTGCTTGCGTGTTGCATCTTGCCTTGTCATCATGTTCATTGCATCATATGTTTTTAAAAAACTTGCATCCGTCCCGGCCTCCCCGTTCGTTCCGTTGTCCGTTATGAGTCCAGACACCCTTGCACGCGCCCGCGGCACGTCCGAAATATTATTTTATAAGTGGCCGATGAATGTTCTCGGATTGGGTTGAAAGTTGGCGTGTGGTCTTAGTATAGGGTAGATAGACCGCCTATCAAGTTTCATCGCATTCGGAGTTCGTTTGATAGCCTAACCGTTAACTATAGCGGCAGTATAGCCGGTCTTTTCGTCGGACGTTTTCGGTCTCTGAAAACCGTGCAGGGCTGTTTCTCTCCCCTATTCTCTCAGGCCAACCCGCTCTCCATAGTCCACCTAGGCCCATGCCTACCCCTCTTTGCACAGCGCATCAGACCTCCTCCCGTGCGCGTCCAAAAGCTGTCCCGGACCCGACCCGGACAGTCGTTACCGTTGTGTCCGGATCATCCCCAAACATCTACAAAACATCTTCGTTTTGTTCATTGAACTCCCTAGTCTATTTTTCCAGAATGTCCGATTTTGATCGGAGGGACCAAATCCCCAGCATCTAGTTCCCCTACCTATTTATAACCAGACCAAACCCTAATTTTTAGGAGATGTCCCATCCATCCCATCATGCGCCGCCACCCACTCAAATCTCTCGGGGATCCATTCCCCAACCCAAGCAGCCTCCGACCCCCTCCTGGTTTTCAGTGCAGCCGCACCTGATCCCCTCTCCTCCCTCCATGGAGTCGTCACAGCCGGCGAACCCAGCCACCAGGATCGGCCTCCTCCCTGTCCTTCCTCCTCCTTCCTGAGGTTTCTTCTCCTCTAACCTCTCTCTCCCCCCCGTTCATCTCGCAGGAGCTCGCCGCCGCTGCCATGGATTTGGAGCAGCGCCGCCATCGAGCTTAGTCCGCGGCCGCCGTTGCCCGGATCCAGCGATGGCCGACCTGTTTCACACGTTTCGCCGCCCGCCGGACCTCCCTCCATGCTGCTCCCGTCCTAGGACGCCAAGCCACGCCATGGATGCCACCACTAGGACCTTCGCCTGCGCTACCGGCATGGATTGGATGCGGCCGGAGTGGCTCATCCGCCTCACCTCCCGTCCTCTGCTACCTTCCTCCCCCATGCCTGGATCCGCCGCCGAGCCGTCCCGGAGTCACGCGCCAAGTCTGCCGTCTGGTGCTCCTTACCGCCTCGCTCGTCAGGGAGACGACGAGTACCTGGCTCGTCAACGCTCCAACCGTTGACCCGCTGCCCGATCTCACGCCCGTCATGGGTATGAGCGCCTGACGCGAACCGGCCTCGCCTAGGCCCAGCGCCACCTCGTCCTTCCACTCAGCAAGCTGGCCGTCTCATCACCGACCGGCCTTAAGGCCCGATGTGAGCAGCTCCCCCGCACCTGGGCCAGATCTCAGTTTCAGCCCGTTTCGTGTTTCCTTCATAGAACAATTTTCCTTTTACCCAGAGAACCTAGTTTTACAGGAAACCCCCTAAACTTCATGCATTTAATAACTCTCAAACCATGCATCCAAATTAAACAAACTTAATATGAAAGTTGCTTAGAATTTTGTGTAGTTTCATAATATGTCTTTTTCATCCATGTCTAAAATGTTTAAAATGATGTTTGTTTAAATTTTCTTAAATAACTTGTTAAAATGATTTAATTCATAACTAATTAACCGTAGCTCGGATTTAAATAATCTTTATATGTAAATTGGGTAGAAAAATGCCTAGTTTAACATGGTGGCTTTACTTTGCATGTTTAACAACTCTAAAATTGTGTTTAGGGCAGAACAGTACCAAACCTTAAAATGTGCATATGGGGTTTTACCGGAATTGTTCTTCGTTGTTTCCGGCCTCATTTAAACTTGCCTAGATAGGTAGTTTTGTTGTGCTTCACCCCTTGCCATGTTAATCAACATTTAATATTGTTGGGTACATAAACGAGATTGAACTAAATAACTTGTCGTGGTGTTTCGTCAATATGCACTGTTGCATATTGAGCTCCACTTAATTTGTAGGATTGCTTGTGCACTTTCGCCATGCCATGCTTCATTAAACCGGACATGCATCATACTTGGTTGTGCATCATGCCATGTTTATGTCGTGGTTGTTTACTATGTTGTTTGCTTCTTTCCGGTGTGCTTCTTCGGGTTGGTACCGATAACGTCGTGTGGTGAGGATTCGTTCGACTTCGTCCGTTTGCCTTCTTCATGGACTCATTCTGCTTCCTTGCGGGATCTCAGGCAAGATGACCATACCCTCGAAATCACTTCTATCTTTGCTTGCTAGTTGCTCGCTCTTTTGCTATGCCTATGCCACGATACCTACCACTTGCTTATCATGCCTCCCATATTGTTGAGCCAAGCCTCTAACCCACCTTGTCCTATCAAACCGTTGTTTGGCTATGTTACCGCTTTGCTCAGCCCCTCTTATAGCGTTGTTAGTTGTAGGTGAAGATTGGAGTTTGTTCCTTGTTGGAACATGGATACTTTTGTTGGGATATCACAATATCTCTTATTTAATTAATGCATCTATACACTTGGTAAAGGGTGGAAGGCTCGGCCTTATGCCTGGTGTTTTGTTCCACTCTTGCCGCCCTAGTTTCCGTCATATCGGTGTTATGTTCCCGGATTTTGCGTTCCTTACACGGTTGGGTTATAATGGGAACCCCTTGGCAGTTCGCCTTGAATAAAACTCCTCCAGCAATGCCCAACATTGGTTTTACCATTCGCCACCTAGCCTCTTTTTCCCTTGGGTTCCGCGGACTCAAGGGTCATCTTTATTTAAACCCCCCTGGGCCAGTGCTCCTCTGAGTGTTGGTCCGACCGAGTAGACTGCGGGGCCACCTCGGGGCAACTTGAGGGTTGGTTTTACTCGTAGGATGTCTCATCTGAGTGTGCCCTGAGAACGAGATATGTGCAACTCCTATCGGGATTTGTCGGCACATTCGGGCGGTGTTGCTAGACTTGTTTTACCATTGCCGAGGATGTTTTGTAACCAGGATGCCGAGTCTGATCGGATTGTCTTGGGAGAAGGAATATCCTTCGTTGACCGTGATAGCTTGTGATGGGCTAAGTTGGGACACCCCTGCAGGGATTTGAACTTTCAAAAGCCGTGCCCGCGGTTATGGGCAGATGGGAATTTGTTAATGTCTGATTGTACAAAACCTAAAGTTGATCTTAATTAAAATACACCAACTGCGTGTGTTACCGTGACGGTCTCTTCTCGGCGGAGTCCGGGAAGCGAACACGGTGTTGGATTTATGCTTGACGTAGGTTGTTCTAGGATCACTTCTTGATCATAGTTGTTCGACCGTGCTTTTGCCTTCTCTTCTCGCTCTTATTTGCGCATGTTAGCCACCATATATGCTAGTCGCTTGCTGCAGCTCCACCTCATACCTTTTACCCTTGCTATAAGCTTAAATAGTCTTGATCGCGAGCGTGTGAGATTGCTGAGTCCCCGTGACTCACAGATACTTCCAAAAGCAGCTTGCAGGTGCCGATGAGAACGTGCAGGTGACGCATCCAAGCTCAAGGAGGAGCTCGATGAAGCTCTTGTCCTTTGTGTTGTTTCGTTCTAGTTGATCATTAGTGAAGCCCAGTCGGGACGATCGGGGATCTGTGTAGCATTTGGGGTAGTCTTCTTTTATTTTGGTTCCGTAGTCGGACCTTGAGTGTATTTGGATGAATGTAATGCTTTATTCCTGTATTGTGTGAAGTGGCGATTGTAAGCCAACTATGTATCTTTTTCCCTTATGTATTACATGGGTTGTGTGAAGATTTCCTCACTTGCGACATTGCTTTCAATGCAGTTATGCCTCTAAGTCGTGCTTCGACACGTGGGAGATATAGCCGCATTGAGGGCATTACACGCGCCCTCCACCCTCGTGCGCCCCTTGTTGCTCCATCGACGTACTCCTTCCTCCTATATATACCTACGTACCCCAAAATGATCAGATACGGATCCAAAACCCTAATTCCACCACTGTAACTTTCTGTATCCATGAGATCCCATCTTGGGGCCTGTTCCGGAGCTTCGCCGGAGGGGGCATCCATCATGGAGGGCTTCTACATCAACACCATAGCCTCTCCGATGAAGTGTGAGTAGTTCACCTCAGACCTACGGGTCCATAGTTATTAGCTAGATGGCTTCTTCTCTCTTTTTGGATCTAATACAATGTTCTCCCCCTCTCTTGTGGAGATCTATTCGATGTAATCTTATTTTTGCGGTGTGTTTGTTGAGACCGATGAATTGTGGGTTATGATCAAGATTATCTATGAACAATATTTGATTCTTCTCTGAATTCTTTTATGTATGATTGGTTATGTTTGCAAGTCTCTTCGAATTATCAGTTTGGTTTGGCCTACTAGATTGATCTTTCTTGCAATGGGAGAAGTGCTTAGCTTTGGGTTCAATCTTAAGGTGTCCTTTCCCAGTGACAGTAGGGGCAGCAAGGCACGTATTGTATTGTTGCCATCGAGGATAACAAGATGGGATTTTCATCATATTGCATGAGTTTATTCCTCTACATCATGTCATCTTGCTTAAGGCGTTACTCTGTTTTCATGAACTTAATACTCTAGATGCATGCTGGATAGCGGTCGATGAGTGAAGTAATAGTAGTAGATGCAGGCAAGATTCGGTATACTTGTCTTGGACGTGATGCCTATATACATGATCATACCTAGATATTCTCATAACTATGCTCAATTCTGTCAATTGCTCAACAGTAATTCGTTCACCCACCGTAAAATACCTATGCTTTTGAGAGAAGCCACTAGTGAAACCTATGGCCCCCGGGTCTATCTTCATCATATTAATCTTACAATACTTAGTTATTTCCTTTGCTTTTTTACTTTGCTTTTATTTTACTTTGCATCTTTATCACAAAAATACCAAAAATATTATCTTATCATATCTATCAGATCTCACTCTCGTAAGTGACCGTGAAGGGATTGACAACCCCTTGTCGCGTTGGTTGCGAGGAGTTATTTGCTTTGTGCAGGTACAAGGGACTCACACATAGCCTCCTACTGGATTGATACCTTGGTTCTCGAAAACTGAGGGAAATACTTACGCTACTTTGCTGCATCATCCTTTCCTCTTCAAGGAAATCCAACGTAGTGCTCAAGAGGTAGCACCTGGTTTGTTGTGCTGAGCACCTCCTTCGGAGGACCCAAAACTGGGATAAAGAGTGCTCAGGTTTATCCCGAACACCCCCATACTTCTTACGTGGGGGCAGAAGCCGATGACTGGCCAACTCTCAGTTTTAACATAAAAATGGACGCACAGGAGGGTAAACTTTTATATAACAGGCGACATATAAATGACCTTGTTCAAACATTACAAAGGACAACATGATTGGCATTCATGGAAATATATTGTCCTTGGTGCATAGCTCCGCTGCAAGGTAGGATCCTTTCAGGGCACTCTTATAATATAATTCGGGCTTGCGGTGCTCCTTCCCCTCCGGCGGTCCCTCGGTCACTAGCTTTTCGGCATCCCTCTTCCCCCAGTGCACCTTTGCGAGGGCGAAGGCCATTCGCGCTCCTTCTATACAGACCGACCGCTTGATGACGTCAAGTCAAGGGCAAGCGCTTACAAGCCGCCTCATGAGCCCGAAGTAGCTGCTTGGAATCGGCTCGGCAGGCCATAGCCGGATAAGCATATCTTTCATGGCTAGTTCCACCGCCTTATGCAGTTCGATCAGCTGTTTCAGTTGATCGGCAAAAGGCACCAGATAATTCAGCGCCAAATACTGCGACCAAAAGAGCTTACCGGCGGTGTTCCTTCCCTCGGCTCCATAGAATTGAGCGGCACCTGATATGCTGTGAGGTAGCTCGGCAAATACACCAGAGAAGTCTGGATTCACAATCAGAAACATAGTTTTCCCTTCAAATACTTGCTTTACATGGGAAAAACCTTACCCACCGTGATCTTCCTCGCCTATTGGATCCCCTGCATGGCACTTTGGGTTTCCCCCCGGGCATCGCTCGTGGCTTGACGGGCCTTGGTGAGTTCAGACTCTTTCTCCGTTAAACTCTGCTCCAAGGTCTCGCATTTACTTATGGCCTCTTGCAGCTCCTACTCAGCTTTAATAACTTTGGCCTCGTGTTTCTCATGAAGAGTCTGCTCCGTGGCCGCCTTTTCCTCGGCCTCGGCAATGACCCTTTTGAGGGCCTCGACTTCGGTCATAAACCCTAGCACAAATTATGCGGCTTATTTCATATTGAACATTTATTTCACAATAAATGTGTGCAATGCTTGTGCATACCTTGTTTATCCCTCAACTGTATTTTCAATTGGCCAATTTCTTCTATGGCCCGCTCCAGACTTTGATTCGGTCCGAAGGTCTCCACAGTACGAGAGGCAGCAGCCGCTACAGGTATCTGCTTGAAACAGAAGAGAAATCAATATCATTCAATGAGTCTTCCTGTGATCATCAATGCGATCCCCTGTCCGGTTCTTTCTTTCACCAAACAGTGTATCAGGGGCTACTATCTATACTATGACACTCTTCGGCAACTTATAAAACATACCTCAAAGCCTCTTATAAGGCTGATACAAGTTTCATTCAGTCCACTCTCAGTTGATTGAATCTTCTCAATCACCGCACCCATAAGGGCACGGTGTTCGTCAACGATGGAGGCGTCTCGTAACGCCACCAACAAAGCATCCGACACGTCTGGATGGACAGAGGTCACCGGCGGAACAGGCACGCCCCCTCCAGCCGAAGGAGGCTGCCTTCTTGATTTTGGAGCCATATAGGCCTCTGGAATCGCATCCGGTGGGGAGCCGAACTCAGGATCGCCCCCGCCGTTAGACCCCATGGGAATCTTTTCCACGTGTTCGGCCCCTGCGGTTTGACCTCCATGCGCCGCCTTCATGGTTTCTTCCTTTCCTCCTTGGTCGGGGTCCTTCTGGGACGAAGCCTCGGTGTTATGCACCTGTTTGGAGGAAGGGGCCTTTGGGAGCGTCTCGCTCTCCATAGCATTTGAGCTCAGCAGGTCCTTTGATGAGGATTGTTTGGTACGGGACCTCACCGGACTACCAAAAAATATGGCTTAAGGTTAAAATACTAAGCCACGATGAGTCCGGACGCTTAAACGTACTCGGATTTTACATACTTACGAGTTCACCAGGGGCTGGGCCCTGGGATCCCATGTCAGGCCGCTGTCGGCGGTGACAGTGGATTCCTCCGGAAGAGAAGCCCTTCCCCTTTTGGGCAGTTTGGCCTCCAAGGGTGCGGAGGCCGTCCTCTTCCTTCTTCCCCCCGCAGGGGATTCATCTTCCTCCTCCTTTTCATCCTCTTCGGAGGAGGAATGGGCATCAGAGCCTTTGGGTATTGTGTCCGAAGTGCCGCGATGACGAAGGCCGCCCCGGGTCTTTTTGGCCTCCTTCTCGGCCGTCTTCTTCGGCACCTTGTAAGGCGCCAGGACCATCATCTTCGTCAGAAGTGGGATTGCTGGGTCTTCGGGCAGCGGGGCCGGACAATGGATCCGCTCTGCCTTCTTCGTCCAGCTCTGGGGGAGTTGAATAAACACGCGTTAAGTGCTTCCTTTGGGTCATGCGGATAGAAAAGTTTGATAAACTCACTGAACTTGCAGGGCGGGACAGTTGGTACCTGATAACCCACAAGTATTGGGGATCGCAACAGTTTTTGAGGGTAGAGTACTCATCCAAAATTTATTGATTCGACACAAGGGGAGCCAAAGAATTTTATGAAGTATTAGCAGCTGAGTTGTCAATTCAACCACACCTAGGAACTTAATATCTGCAGCAAAGTGTTTAGTAGCAAGTAATATGATAGTGGTGATAACGGTAGCAAAAGGTAACAGTAGTAAAAGCAATGTTTTTGGTTTTTTGTAGTGATGATAGCAATAGCAAAGGAAAAGTAAATAAGCGAAGCACAATATATGGAAAGCTTGTAGGCAATGGATGGGTGATGGAGAATTATGCCAGATGCGGTTCATCATGTAACAGTCATACCTAGGGTGACACAGAACTAGCTCCAGTTCATTGATGTAATGTAGGAATGTATTCCGAATATAGTCATACGTGCTTATGGAAAAGAACTTGCATGACATCTTTTGTCCTACCCTCCCGTGGCAGCGGGGTCCTTACGGAAACTAAGGGATATTAAGGCCTCCTTTTAATAGAGAACCGGAACAAAGCATTAACACATAGTGAATACATGAACTCCTCAAACTACGGTCATCACCGGTAAGTATCCCGATTATTGTCACTTCGGGGTTAATGGATCATAACACATAATAGGTGACTATAGACTTGCAAGATAGGATCAAGAACACTCATATATTGATGAAAACATAATAGGTTCAGATCTGAAATCATGGCACTCGGGCCCTAGTGACAAGCATTAAGCATGGAAAAGTCATAGCAACATCAATCTCAGAACATAGTGGACACTAGGGATCAAACCCTAACAAAACTAACTCGATTGCATGATAGATCCCATCCAACCCATCACCGTCCAGCAAGCCTACGATGGAATTACTCACGCATGGCGGTGAGCATCATGAAATTGGTGATGGAGGATGGTTGATGATGACGATGGCGACGGATTCCCCTCTCCGGAGCCCCGAACGGACTCCAGATCAGCCCTCCCGAGAGGTTTTAGGGCTTGGCGGCGGCTCCGTATCATAAAACGCGATGATTTCTTCTCCCTAATTTTTTTCTCCCCAAAACTCAATATATGGAGGTGGAGTTGGAGTCGGAGAGGAAACAGGGGGCCCACGAGGTAGGGGGGCGTGCCCTAGGGGGGCAGGCGCGCCCCCAATCTCGTGGCAAGACGGTGGGTCCCCTGGCCTTCATCTTTGGCAAGTATTTTTCTTATTTTCTGAAAGGTTTCTCCGTGAAGTTTCAGGTCATTCCGAGAACGTTTGCTCCTACACATAAATAACACCATGGTAATTCTGCTGAAAACAGCGTCAGTCCGGGTTAGTTCCATTCAAATCATGCAAGTTAGAGTCCAAAACAAGGGAAAAGTGTTTGGAAAAGTAGATACGTTGGAGACGTATCAACTCCCCCAAGCTTAAACCTTTGCTTGTCCTTAAGCAATTCAGTTGACAAACTGAAAGTGATAAAGAAGAACTTTTACAAACTCTATTTGCTCTTGTTGTTGTAAATATGTAAAGCCAGCATTCAAGTTTTCAGCAAAGATTATAACTAACCACATTTGCAATAACGCATAGGTCTCAAGTTTACTCATATCAATAGCATAATCAACCAGCGAGCCATAATAATAAAACTCGGATGACAACACTTTCTCAAAACAATCATAATATGATATAACAAAGTGGTATATCGCTAGCCCTTTCTGAGACCGCAAAACATAAATGCAGAGCACCTTTAAAGACCAAGGACTGACTAGACATTGTAATTTGTGGTAAAAGAGATCCAGTCAAGTCATACTCAATGTAAACAAACAGTAATGAATGCAAATGACAGCAGTGCTCTCCAACTGGTGCTTTATAATTAGAGGGTATAACTCAGCTAAAAGAAATTAGATAGGCAACCTTCATAGAGGAAGGACGGATTGTAAGCTGTCCAGAGTCGTATTTGAAACAGAGGGAAATAATATGTTGAGCGGTATCTTTCTTGTCAACATAACAACTCAGAGTGGCGATTCCATGTATACCATTTAGGCGGTTTAATAGAACGTAAAGTTTAGCTCCTTACACAGCCTCAATCATGGCTTTCGAAACAACGGAGTGCCATCCAGCTACAGAGTCCCATGGCGAGTTTGCGGTAAATATTTTATGAGGTTTACATAAAGCTGGGACCGTGGCATCCCGGTGACACCATTTTACTCGTGTGATAAGCGAGTCACTCGTCTTAGAATGCCTAACTGAAAGGACATGCGGTGCCCCCATGTGTGGTTTTGGTAATTGATGACATTCTCTATGGACTAATGGTTGCATTGAGTTATATTTGAAGGATTTTTCCATAGGCATTTCTTGAAGTCCATGTGTTGGTTTCAAGGAGTTTATGGGTTGACCAAGGTGCTATTAAGGAATTATCCAAAGATTGGTCATGTGAGTGTTGAGCTTATTGCAAGCATGTCTTGAAGAAGAAGATTGTGTGATCATTCATGTTTACCTTCAAGACATCATCCAAACGAAGAGAGTTGGAAAGATTCAAGGTTGATCAAGACTAAGTCAAGAGTGAATCAAGTTGATCAACTCACAAAGAGTAGAAGATGTACCGAGAGGGATCAAGTGATCCCATGGTATGGTAAGCATTGTCCATTGCACTTTGTGTACTAACCCATGGTCTATGTGAGAGTCTATGTGGGGTTAGGTACGTGTCCATGGGCTTGCGTCAAGAGGATGATATCATACAACCCATGGAAAGGATGACATCAAGTGGTGATCGTCATCAAGATTGCCGTGTGCAAGTTCAAGTGGAGATCACGAAGAGATCAAGTGCTTGAAGCTTGCCATCCATTGTGGTGTCAATGGACTTGTGAAGATGTGCCGAAGAGTGGCTCACCCATAGTGGAGTATGGGGGAGCAATCATCTAGTCTCCATCGACCAACGCAATCAAGAAAGGTGGTCCATCTTGAGGAGGACAAGATCGTCATCATCTAGCTCAAGTGGATCATGTGCAAGGCAAAGGTTTGCCCTTGATAGGTTTTCTATTTTACCGGTCTCATGGTGGTAGTTGGGAGACCGGGTTATAGGATCGATTAGCCGTACTATCAAGGGGGGCTCTCAAGTGAGTAGCTTGATCGTATCGTTCGTCGAGAGCTCAAACCATTGCATCCTTGCATCATGTTTCTTGGTTCTTGTTTGGTTCTCTTTGTGAGTCTTAGAGCTTATGGTCATCTTGATGACAAGCTTGAGTTCATCGAAAACGGAGTTTGCACTGCATCTTCTATGATGTTTTCGGTGTTGGAGGTTTTACCGGTCTTATCCGAGGAAGGGTTCTCACCATTTTCTTTTGGGCCTTTTCTCATTTGCTTCTTATTGGTATTTCTATCAAGATTGTGTTAGCCCTTGTCGCTAGCTTTCCAACAAACTTGGTTTCGTCGAATTCGGAGTCCGTTTGCAGAAGTTGGTCAGTTTTGGTGTTCTGAAAAGGCTGCAGCGGTACTACCGCGGACAGGAGCGGATGTAATTTTTTACTACCGCTCTTGGAGCGGTACTACGCGCTCTTGGAGCGGTACTACCGCTTGGAGCAGTACTACCGCGGCTACTTCCGTGGCTACTTCCGCTCGGACCAAAAACTCGTCACAAGTCCAGCGGTGGTAGGCACGGATGTAATTTTTTAGTACCGCTCGCAAGCAGTAGTACCGCTACCCTAGTAGTAGCTACCCTAGCGGTAGTACCGTGAGGTCAAGCGGTACTACCGCTCCGACGGTTCTTCTGGCTTTTTTGCCTCCTCGCTGTTGTGTTTCAAAGGGCTACTACCGCCCTAGCGGTAGTACCGCTCGGTGCGGGCTGTGAGCATAACGGTTGGATTTTCCCCACCTATAAAAGGGGGTCTTCTTCCCCATTGAACCTTATCCTTTTGCTCGTGTTCTTCCCCCATTGTTGACCTTCTTCGAGCTTGCTAACTCTCAATCCCTCCATGATTCTTGCTAGTTTTTGAGGGAAAAGAGAGAGGAGATCTAGATCCACGTTTCCACCAATCACTTTCTCCTCTATGTGAGGGGAACCCCTTGGATCTAGATCTTGGAGTTCTTGGTGTTCTCCTTCTTGTTCTTCCTCTCATTTTCCTCCCTAGCATTAGTTTCTTCGTGGGATTTGGGAGAGAAGGACTTGGGCACTCCGTGTGCCCTTGCCATTGCATTTGGTGCATCGGTTTGAGTTCTCCACGTGATACGTGGAAGTTACAAGTTGAGAAGCTTATTACTCTTGGGTGCTTGGTACCCTTGAGCTTGTTCCTCTTGGGTGCTTGGGCGCCCTAGATGGTTGGTGGTGTTCGGAGCTCAATCATTGTGGTGTAAAGCTCCGGGCAAGCGTCGGGGTCTCCAATTAGGTTGTGGAGATCGCCCCGAGCAATTTGACGGGTACCGGTGACCGCCCCCAAGGGTTGCCAAAGTGTACGGGTTCGGTGACCGCCCCCAAGGGTTGCCATTTGTACGGGTTCGGTGACCGCCCTCAAGGGTCCCTTAGTGGAATCACGGCATCTTGCATTGTGCGAGGGCGTGAGGAGATTACGGTGGCCCTAGTGGCTTCTTGGGGAGCATTGTGCCTCCACACCGCTCCAAACGGAGATTAGCATCCGCAAGGGTGTGAACTTCGGGATACATCGTCGTCTCCGCGTGCCTCGGTTATCTCTTACCCGAGCCCTTTACTTATGCACTTTACTTTGTGATAGCCATATTGTTTCTTGTCATATATCTTGCTATCACCTAGTAGTTTATCTTGCTTAGCATAAGTTGTTGGTGCACATAGGTGAGCCTAGTTGTTGTAGGTTTTGTGCTTGACAAATTAACCGCTAGGTTTATTCCGCATTTGTTCAAGCCTAAACCGTAATTATTTTAAAGCGCCTATTCACCCCCCCTCTAGGCGACATCCACGATCTTTCAATTGGTATCAGAGCCTCGTCTCTCTTTGTTAGGCTTAACCGCCTAGAGAGTAAGGATGTCGACTAGGGGATTAGGATTCTCTGACACTCTTAGTTTCGATGGCACAAATTTTGATGTTTGGGTAATTCGCATGCTTAATCTCTTTAGGGTCATGGACCCAAATTTAGAGCGAATTGTAGATATGGGTTTTTCTCCTCCAATGGATCCCCTAAGATTATCTTTATAGAATGAGAAAAACTCTTATCTCAATACTCAAGCTTCTAATGTGCTTTTAGATGCTTTGAGCAATGTAGTTATATTTCAACTCATGCCGTTCCGGGATGCTCATGAGTTGTGGTCAAAGCTTCAAGATAAATATGGCCTGTCCAAGTTTTGTGGGGATGATTGTTTTGCCTCCACCTCTGGCCGTGTTGTGTTCTCAACTTCTTCTACTTCACCTATGTGTGGTTTGCCACAAGGTAATGATGTGGTGAGTAGTGGTGTTCATTGCAATGATGATAGTGGGCTCATTGTTTATAATCCTTCATCACTTTCTTATTGCAATGCTTCGTCTTTGTACTTTAGCACTTCGAGCACTCCAAATGTTTCACATGCTTGTGTTGATAGTCCTTCCATATCATGTAGAAATTGCTTGACTAAATCTCATGATGATATGCTTGCTATATCTTGTTGCCATGATGAAAATGCATGTATTTCCTCAAGTTGTTGTGCTAAGAATGTAGAGGAAACCCAACACTCCATGGAACAAGATTTGGTCTTGGATGGTGCTTCAAGGGATCCTAAATCATCATCTATTGCATTTTGCCTTATGGCCAAGGCTTCAAAGGTATCTCCCACTTTGAATCCCAATATATCTTGTGATGATATTGATGATGGCAAGAGTGATGATGATGTTGATTATGATGAAGAGAATGATGATGTTGCCTCCTTAAAAATTAAGGGGGAAATGATTTTTAAAGCTCTTCTTAAGAATAAAATTGCTCGTTCCAACTTCATGGAAATCATGTCTATTGCTACTGAGGGCAAGAAATATATTGATGAGTTGGAATCTCGTCTTGAGGAGCATGAGGTCACCATTGATAAAATGGAAGGTCATGAGCGTGATTACGCTAATGAGATTGCGGACCTCTCTCAAGCTCTTGAACTTGAACAAACCACCAAGGAATCTCTTGAGGAGACTTTTGCTCTAGAATTATCTAGAGTGAGGGAATCTCGTGATAGAGCTCTTGAGGTGGCCAATGATTTTGAAACTAAAAATGCTAAGCTTGAAGTTGCTCATGCTAGACTCCTTGAGGATTTTGAGCACCTCGAAAATGGCTCAAGGGTCATTAAGGGTGAGCTCATCAAACTCACCGAGTCTCATGCTCAACTTGAAGCTTCTCATTTAAAAGAGCTTTCCAAGTTGTCCTCTCCTCTTGTTGTTAATGATGATGCTTGTGCTACTAACTCTATTACTTGTGAAGCATCCATTTTGAAGGAGAATGTTGAGCTACGGGCTCAACTTGAGTTGCTATCTAGCAATTATGGGAAATTGGAAGAAAGTCATGAAAAGCTCTCAAGCTCTCATGATGATCTTCTAGTATCCCATAATGTGCTAAAGATAGCTCATGAGGCCATGATTGCTAAGGTAACATCTAGTGAGCCTCATGTGGATACTAGCACTACTTCTAGTCAAAATGCTATATTGCCATGTGCTAGTCCTTGTAATTCATCTACTCACAATGTTGGTACATCTTGTGATGAATTGCTTTCCTTGCCTTGTTGCTCTAACAATGAAGCTTATACTTCCTCTAGTACTTGTGTTGAGACTAACCATGTAGAGGAAATCAAAGAGCTCAAGGCCCAAGTCACTTCTTTGAAGAAAGACTTGGAAAAGAGTCATGAAGGGAAATTCACACTCAACAATATCTTGAGTGTGCAAAAATCCCCCAATGACAAAGGTGGACTTGGATTCAACTCCAAGAAGAAGAAGAAGTCCAAGATGAACAAAAAGAAGGGCCAAGAACAAGTCAAGAATTCGGCCAAGATTGTTTGCTTCAAGTGCAAAGTAGAAGGGCATCATGTTAGATCTTGCCCATTGAAGAAGAAGGCCATTAGTGACAAGCAACAAGGGAAGCGGCCACAAGTTCATCTCATGCTCAACCTCAAGTTGAAGAAAGTCCTCTTCCCAAGAAACCTCAAGCTAATGCTTCTCAAGTTGAGAAATCAAGTGAGAAGAAAGTGAAGAGTAGACGTTGCTACTTATGTCGTGAGAAAGGTCATCTCGCCTCTTCATGCACTAGTGGTAACTTATCCAACCCAATTATTATTGATGATATCTATTCTCTTGGGAAGGATAAGGTTGGCAATGTGTTTGCCAAAGTTGTTGGTACTCAAAGTGGTGTCAAGAAGAGAACCATTTGGGTAGCCAAGCCTATTGTGACTAACCTCTTAGGACCCAACTTGGTTGGGGACCAACTAGCTCAAACTTGATCAATAGGTGTTGTTGGAGGGCATTGGAGACTTGGCTACTTTATGAAGAATTAAGGGGACTTCATCATTCTAATTGTCTCAAGCCAAGTCATTCGAATTATCAAGTTTCTATCTTATATCCAATGTTCTCCATGCGGTAACTCGTGCTTAAATTGTTTACATTGATAGTTACTTACCCCTTTGCATGTTTGGTTTTGTTCCTTGCATGTGTTTGTATATGTTGTGCTTCCAACTTGATTATCTTGAGTAATCAAGTATGTGTGTGTTGGTTTGCACATCATGTACGTGTGTGTCATGCATTGAGCCTTTTGCATCTTGTTCTTTTCTTAGTTGGCTCTTGTGAGAGATTAATGGAATATCCCATTATGGGGGAGTGATGTGCTTTGTGCACCTCACAATCCTATATATGTGTGTACATGAGTAATACCATCTAGTATTGATATTTCAAGATTATCTAGTCGCTATGTGGTATGTCTTCTCATGAGAAATTCAAATTCTATATTGTCCATTAATTATCTCGTGTTGGATCGTTATTTTGCCTCTTGTTTATCTTTATTGGTATCACATTATGGGGGAGTAATATGCTATGTGTATATTACTAGCCTAGAAAATGTGTACATTTGAGATATTGTCACCTAGAATTGATATTGTAAATTATCTTGTTCCTAGGTGGCATGTTAGCTCTACAAGTTGCAATTTGCTTTTTGTTTGGTGTGAAGATGATGTCGGATATCCTTGTTATCTACCACCGGGAATTATTTCCAAATACTTCTTGTCTTTTGACAATTGGTACTCACTTATGTGTGGTAGAAATTATTGATCATCTTTACATTGGCCTTTGCTTTTATTTGCTTTATCTCTTGCCTAGGATTGTGTCAACTCCCATTGTATTCCATACCACTTGTGGATCTTGTTAATTTCTTGACCTTGTCTAGTGTTTTCTAGATATAGTGAAAGTGGTGATCCCACCTCGTGCATTTTGTATTCAAATGAAATTCTCTATAATGCACTAGTCTTGGGGAGCTATCCTATTCTCTATAAAACACTCATCTTGTGATCCTTATCAAGTGTGTGTTTGTGGAAGGCAAGCCGTTTCTTTTTGGTGCTTTGTGCCATCATGAAACTTTGTAGAGGGCTTGGTTTGTTTGGAACCATTCTCTCTTTTGGGAGTTTGACATCTTTCTTTTTGAGTGTATCAATGGATATCTCATTCCTTGATGTATCTTTTATGGATATCCTCCAAGTGATGATTTATTCATTTGGTATCTTTTCTTCGCTTGGTATTTCTTTGTCTTTTGGTCTCGGTTCTTGAAAGTCTTGAGCATGCATATTTACTTCTTGTAGTTTCTTTGGCATGTTTTCTTTCTTTGACCCAATATATAGGGGGAACTCCACCAAGTCTCAAATTGGATGAGATGTGCATGAAATTCATTTTCATATCTATATGCACATATTTATGTGGAGTTTGTCCTATGTGTTGTTGGTTCTCTAACTCTTTGGTCCCAATGAGTTTGGGTACCATTTTGTTTGTGTTGTTGTTCTAGGAACAAGTGGAGATGCATTGGATGCTCGGCTCACTCACAAGGAAGGTGTTGTCACCATGTGCTTATTGGAGTCAAGCTAGGATGATCAATGAACTACTTTGTACCTTCAATTGGTATCTACTACATCCTTCCAATGTTATCTCGGTAACAAGTATCTTCATATACTTCATGCACACATTTCTTGCATCAACCTTGTGTAGGTTGTATCATGGCATGTTATCCATTCTTTCTTGTGATACTTGTTTCCTTTCTCAAAGCATCCCAACAATGATGTCTTGTTGCTAGTTGTGATGTCTTTGATGTTCGTGTGGTTGGAATTCATTTATATACAATAAGACCATATCTAGCCATGTGCTATGCTCTCAAGCAAATATCTTATTGGTATATCTATGACTTCCTTTTGGATATCTTGTTCCTTCGTGTTGTAACTATTTCGGGTGTACATCCTTCTTTGTAGATATATATCATCATGATCTCGTCTACCTAGAACCTTATACACTTGAGAGAAGTTGCATCTCTAGATGATATCCTTTCTTTCACGTCCACCTTGTCTTTCTTGTTATTTTCTTTGGTGGCTCCGTGAAAGCTTTTGCCTTGAGTGCGTGTCTTATCTCGTTGCATCTTGATGCACTCCTTGTGTGGTGAAGATTATTTTCCTCATGCTTATCTCTACGAGGCTTTTGCCATCTTAATTGGTATCCCTCGTCTTGATGAGGCTTTCATCTTCTATCTTCACCATGGGTTGTCACAAGTTGGTTATTCATTTTGCATTTTTAGTATGCTTGTGAACCCTTTTGCTAGTTGGTGTGTGTGGGGAGGACATGTCATGCACCTTGTATCTCCACTATCCAAGACTATGTTGATGCTTAATGCTCTTCTGTACATTAGTCTTCTCAAGTGCATTGCCTTGACTCCACACATCTTTTTGGTTGAGCCCACTCTTAAGTTGCCTCTCTTACTTGTTGCTCAACCATGTGTTTGTTGCAAGTACTCCCTCCGGTCCTTTTTAGATCGCATATAAGATTTGACTGAAGTCAAGCCTTGTAAAGTTTGACCAACTTTATAGAAAAATACCAACATTCACAATCTGAAATCAATACCAATAGATGTGTCATGACTTAAAGTTTCATATTGTATAACTTTAGCGTGGCAGATGTTGATATTTTTTCATATAGATACGATCAAACTTTGTGAAGTTTGACTTCAAAGAATTCTAATATACAGAGTAAAAAGGACTGGAGGGAGTACTAGGCTTAGTTTCCTATATGCTCACTTGCACTTGTTGTAAGTTTCTATTGATTTTGGGGGAGCTATGATACTATTATGTGCACTTTGTATCCAAATACAAAAATTCTTGATGTGCACAAATCATGGCGAGCTTCTCTAGTTTCTTTAGAACACTGCTCCGCTCTTATCATAATATCCTTTATTCATGTGACTCTTGGGATCATTGGCCTAGTTGGTTCAATTGGTATCTTTTGATAGCTTGCTTCAATTGGTATCTTTTGATTGCTTGATTGCTTGTTTCTCTCTTTGATTATGTCTTTGTGGCATATCTTCCTTTTGCAATCTTTGGGCCTCAATATAGTTTGTCTTCCTCCAAGTATTTACCGTTGGATATGTGTATTGCATTCCACTCTCTTGTTGAGAAATACACAATTTATGGAGGAACACAGGCCTTCTAAGCTTTTAGCCCATTTTGGCAATCTATGCCAATGGGGGAGAAGTTTCAGAGAGTTTTGTGGAGAAGTTTAGAGAGTTGTCTCTTCTGGCTTTGGTTTGTTCCTAAGCATACGCATCTCCTACGCATGCATTATTGGTTGTTGCATTGCATGGTGATGCATAATTCCTTATATAAACTCTCTTGAAAGTGATTGTCATCAATTACCAAAATGGGGGAGATTGAAAGGACATGCGGTGCCCCCATGTGTGGTTTTGGTAATTGATGACATTCTCTATGGACTAATGGTTGCATTGAGTTATATTTGAAGGATTTTTCCATAGGCATTTCTTGAAGTCCATGTGTTGGTTTCAAGGAGTTTATGGGTTGACCAAGGTGCTATTAAGGAATTATCCAAAGATTGGTCATGTGAGTGTTGAGCTTATTGCAAGCATGTCTTGAAGAAGAAGATTGTGTGATCATTCATGTTTACCTTCAAGACATCATCCAAACGAAGAGAGTTGGAAAGATTCAAGGTTGATCAAGACTAAGTCAAGAGTGAATCAAGTTGATCAACTCACAAAGAGTAGAAGATGTACCGAGAGGGATCAAGTGATCCCATGGTATGGTAAGCATTGTCCATTGCACTTTGTGTACTAACCCATGGTCTATGTGAGAGTCTATGTGGGGTTAGGTACGTGTCCATGGGCTTGCGTCAAGAGGATGATATCATACAACCCATGGGAAGGATGACATCAAGTGGTGATCGTCATCAAGATTGCCGTGTGCAAGTTCAAGTGGAGAATCACGAAGAGATCAAGTGCTTGAAGCTTGCCATCCATTGTGGTGTCAATGGACTTGTGAAGATGTGCCGAAGAGTGGCTCACCCATAGTGGAGTATGGGGGAGCAATCATCTAGTCTCCATCGACCCAACGCAATCAAGAAAGGTGGTCCATCTTGAGGAGGACAAGATCGTCATCATCTAGCTCAAGTGGATCATGTGCAAGGCAAAGGTTTGCCCTTGATAGGTTTTCTATTTTACCGGTCTCATGGTGGTAGTTGGGAGACCGGGTTATAGGATCGATAGCCGTACTATCAAGGGGGGCTATCAAGTGAGTAGCTTGATCGTATCGTTCGTCGAGAGCTCAAACCATTGCATCCTTGCATCATGTTTCTTGGTTCTTGTTTGGTTCTCTTTGTGAGTCTTACAGATGGTCATCTTGATGACAAGCTTGAGTTCATCGAAAACGGAGTTTGCATGCGTCTTCTATGATGTTTTCGGTGTTGGAGGTTTTACCGGTCTTATCCGAGGAAGGGTTCTCACCATTTTCTTTTGGGCCTTTTCTCATTTGCTTCTTATTTGTATTTATATCAAGACTGTGTTAGCCCTTGTCGCTAGCTTTCCAACAAACTTGGTTTCATCGAATTCGGAGTCCGTTTGCAGAAGTTGTGTGAGTTTTGGTGTTCTGAAAAGGCTGCAGCGGTACTACCGCGGACAGGAGCGGATGTAATTTTTTACTACCGCTCTTGGAGCGGTACTACCGCTCTTGGAGCGGTACTACTGCTTGGAGCAGTACTACCGCAGCTACTTCCGTGGCTACTTCCGCTCGGGACCAAAAACTCGTCACAAGTCCAGCGGTGGTAGGCACGGATGTAATTTTTTAGTACCGCTCGCAAGCAGTAGTACCGCTACCCGTAGTAGTAGTACTGCTACCCCTAGAGGTAGTACCGTGAGGTCAAGCGGTACTACCACTCCGATGGTTCTTCTGGCTTTTTTGCCTCCTCGCTGTTGTGTTTCAAAGGGCTACTACCGCCCTAGCGGTAGTACCACTCGGTGCGGGCTGTGAGCATAACGGTTGGATTTTCCCCACCTATAAAAGGTGGTCTTCTTCCCCATTGAACCTTATCCTTTTTTTCTCGTGTTCTTCCCCCATTGTTGACCTTCTTCGAGCTTGCTAACTCTCAATCCCTCCAATGATTCTTGCTATTTCTTGAGGGAAAAGAGAGAGGAGATCTAGATCCACGTTTCCACCAATCACTTTCTCCTCTTTGTGAGGGGAACCCCTTGGATCTAGATCTTGGAGTTCTTTGTGTTCTCTTCTTTGTTCTTCCTCTCATTTTCCTCCCTAGCATTTGTTGCTTCGGTGGGATTTGGGAGAGAAGGACTTGGGCACTCCTTGTTCCCTTGCCATTGCATTTGGTGCATCGGTTTGAGTTCTCCACATGATACGTGGAAGTTACAAGCTTGAGAAGCTTATTAGCTCCTTGCGGTGCTTGGGTACCCTTTGAAGCTTGTTTCTCCTTGGGTGCTTGGCGCCTAGATGGTGGTGGTAATTCGGCAGCTCAATCATCTATGGTGGTAAAGCTCCGGTAAGCCGTCGGGACGTCTCCAATTAGGTTGTGGAGGATCGCCCCGAGCATTTGACGGGTACGGTGACCGCCCCAGGGTCCGTGACCGCCCCCAAGGTTGCCTTGTGTTTCGGTGAGCCCTCAAGTGTTTCACGGGTCTCGGTTTGTACCCGACGCCAAGGGTTGCCCGATTTGTACGGGTCGTGTGACCGCTCACAAGGGCTCCCGAGAGCTATTGTCTAAACCTAACTTATCAAACTTGTGGAACTTGTCCCTCTTGGGGTGCCCTGCCCCTCCTTATATATGTTGAAGGGGCGGGTTACAAGTGGAGTCCAACTCGTACTTTAACTTAAACTATTCTGACTTCCCTTCCTGGGCTTCTTAACGTCTGTCGGTTTAACATTGTCTGCCGGTTTAACACCAGCTGGTTTACCGTCTGTCTTAGCCATCTGTCTTGACTCTCTGTCTTAACTCTCCGCCGGTTTACCATCCGCCGGTTTACCAAGTCCCAGCCGGTTTACAACTCCAGCCGGGTCATACCACGGGGTATATCCCCGACAGGTCCCTTAGTGGAATCACGACATCTTGCATTGTGCGAGGGCATGAGGAGATTACGGTGGCCCTAGTGGCTTCTTGGGGAGCATTGTGCCTCCACACCGCTCCAAACGGAGATTAGCATCCACAAGGGTGTGAACTTCAGGATACATCATCGTCTCCACATGCCTCGGTTATCTCTTACCCGAGCTCTTTACTTATGCACTTTACTTTGTGATAGCCATATTGTTTCTTGTCATATATCTTGCTATCACCTAGTAGTTTATCTTGCTTAGCATAAGTTGTTGGTGCACATAGGTGAGCCTAGTTGTTGTAGGTTTTGTTCTTGAAAAATTAACTGCTAGGTTTATTCCGCATTTGTTCAAGCCTAAACCGTAATTATTTTAAAGCGCCTATTCACCCCCCCTCTAGGCGACATCCACGATCTTTCAATTGGTATCAGAGCCTCGTCTCTCTTTGTTAGGATTAACCACCTAGAGAGTAAAGATGTCGACTAGGGGATTAGGATTCTCTGACACGCTTAGTTTCGATGGCACAAATTTTGATGTTTGGGTAATTTGCATGCTTAATCTCTTTAGGGTCATGGACCCAAATGTAGAGCGAATTGTAGATATGGGTTTTTCTCCTCCAAAGGATCCCCTAAGATTATCTTTAGAGGATGAGAAAAACTCTTATCTCAATGCTCAAGCTTCTAATGTGCTTTTTGATGCTTTGATCAATGTAGTTATATTTCAACTCATGCCATTCCGGGATGCTCATGAGTTGTGGACAAAGCTTCAAGATAAATATGGCGTGTCCAAGTTTTGTGGGGATGATTGTTCTCCCTCCACCTCCGGCCGTGTTGTGTTCTCAACTTCTTCTACTTCACCTATGTGTGGTTTGCCACAAGGTAATGACGTGGTGAGTAGTGGTGTTCATTGCAATGATGATAGTGGGCTTATAGTTGATAATCCTTCATCACTTTCTTATTGCAATTATTCGTCTTTGGACTTTAGCACTTCGAGCACTCCAAATGTTTCACATGCTTGTGTTGATAGTCCTTGCATATCATGTAGAAATTGCTTGACTAAATCTCATGATGATATGCTTGCTATATCTTGTTGCCATGATGAAAATGCATGTATTTCCTCGAGTTGTTGTGCTAAGAATGTAGAGGAAACCCAACACTCCATGGAACAAGATGTGGTCTTGGATGGTGCTTCAAGGGATCCCAAATCATCATCTATTGCATTTTGCCTTATGGCCAAGGCTTCAAAGGTATCTCCCACTTTGAATCCAATATATCTTGTGATGATATTGATGATGGCAAGAGTGATGATGATGTTGATTATGATGAAGAGAATGATGATGTTGCCTCCTTAAAAATTAAGGGGAAAATGATTTTTAAAGCTCTTCTTAAGAATAAAATTGCTCGTTCCAACTTCATGGAAATCATGTGTATTGCTACTGAGGGCAAGAAATATATTGATGAGTTGGAATCTCATCTTGAGGAGCATGAGGTCACCATTGATAAAATGGAAGGCCATGAGCGTGATTACGCTAAAGAGATTGCGGACCTCTCTCAAGCTCTTGAACTTGAACAAACCACCAAGGAATCTCTTGAGGAGACTTTTGCTCTAGAATTATCTAGAGTGAGGGAATCTCGTGATAGAGCTCTTGAGGTGGCCAATGATTTTGAAACTAAAAATGCTAAGCTTGAAGTTGCTCATGCTAGACTCCTTGAGGATTTTGAGCACCTCGAAAATGGCTCAAGGGTCATTAAGGGTGAGCTCATCAAACTCACCGAGTCTCATGCTCAACTTGAAGCTTCTTATTTAAAAGAGCTTTCCAAGTTGTCCTCTCCTCTTGTTGTTAATGATGATGCTTGTGCTACTAACTCTATTACTTGTGAAGCATCCATTTTGAAGGAGAATGTTGAGCTACGGGCTCAACTTGAGTTGCTATCTAGCAATTATGGGAAATTGGAAGAAAGTCATGAAAAGCTCTCAAGCTCTCATGATGATCTTCTAGTATCCCATAATGTGCTAAAGATAGCTCATGAGGCCATGATTGCTAAGGTAACATCTAGTGAGCCTCATGTGGATACTAGCACTACTTCTAGTCAAAATGCTATGTTGCCATGTGCTAGTCCTTGTAATTCATCTACTCACAATGTTGGTACATCTTGTGATGAATTGCTTTCCTTGCCTTGTTGCTCTAACAATGAAGCTTATACTTCCTCTAGTACTTGTGTTGAGACTAACCATGTAGAGGAAATCAAAGAGCTCAAGGCCCAAGTCACTTCTTTGAAGAAAGACTTGGAAAAGAGTCATGAAGGGAAATTCACACTCAACAATATCTTGAGTGTGCAAAAATCCCCCAATGACAAAGGTGGACTTGGATTCAACTCCAAGAAGAAGAAGAAGTCCAAGATGAACAAAAAGAAGGGCCAAGAACAAGTCAAGAATTCGGCCAAGATTGTTTGCTTCAAGTGCAAAGTAGAAGGGCATCATGTTAGATCTTGCCCATTGAAGAAGAAGGCCATTAGTGACAAGCAACAAGGGAAGCGGCCACAAGTTCGATCTCATGCTCAACCACAAGTTGAAGAAAGTCCTCTTCCCAAGAATCCTCAAGCTAATGCTTCTCAAGTTGAGAAATCAAGTGAGAAGAAAGTGAAGAGTAGATGTTGCTACTTATGTCGTGAGAAAGGTCACCCTGCCTCTTCATGCACTAGTGGTAACTTATCCAACCCAATTATTATTGATGATATCTATTCTCTTGGGAAGGATAAGGTTGGCAATGTGTTTGCCAAAGTTGTTGGTACTCAAAGTGGTGTCAAGAAGAGAACCATTTGGGTAGCCAAGCCTATTGTGACTAACCTCTTAGGACCCAACTTGGTTGGGGACCAACAAGCTCAAACTTGATCAATAGGTGTTGTTGGAGGGCATTGAAGACTTGGCTACTTTATGAAGAATTAAGGGGACTTCATCATTCTAATTGTCTCAAGCCAAGTTATTCGAATTATCAAGTTTCTATCTTATATCCAATGTTTCTCCATGCGGTAACTCGTGCTTAAAGTGTTTACATTGATAGTTACTTACCCCTTTGCATGTTTGGTTTTGTTCCTTGCATGTGTTTGTATATGTTGTTCTTCCAACTTGATTATCTTGAGAAATCAAGTATGTGTGTGTTGGTTTGCACATCATGTACGTGTGTGTCATGCATTGAGCCTTTTGCATCTTGTTCTTTTCTTAGTTGGCTCTTGTGAGAGATTAATGGAATATCCCATTATGGGGGAGTGATGTGATTTGTGCACCTCACAATCCTATATATGTGTGTACATGAGTAATACCATCTAGTATTGATATTTCAAGATTATCTAGTCGCTATGTGGTATGTCTTCTCATGAGAAATTCAAATTCTATATTGTCCATTAATTATCTCGTGTTGGATCGTTATTTTGCCTCTTCTTTATCTTTATTTGGTATCACATTATGGGGGAGTAATATGCTATGTGTATATTACTAGCCTAGAAAATGTGTACATTTGAGATATTGTCACCTAGAATTGATATTGTAAATTATCTTGTTCCTAGGTGGCATGTTAGCTCTACAAGTTGCAATTTGCTTTTTGTTTGGTGTGAAGATGATGTCGGATATCCTTGTTATCTACCACCGGGAATTATTTCCAAATACTTCTTGTCTTTTGACAATTGGCACTCACTTATGTGTGGTAGACATTATTGATCATCTTTACATTGGACTTTGCTTTTATTTGCTTTATCTCTTGCCTAGGATTGTGTCAACTCCCATTGTATTCCATACCACTTGTGGATCTTGTTAATTTCTTGACCTTGTCTAGTGTTTTCTAGATATAGTGAAAGTGGTGATCCCACCTCGTGCATTTTGTATTCAAATGAAAATTCTCTATAATGCACTAGTCTTGGGGGAGCTATCCTATTCTCTATAAAACACTCATCTTGTGATCCTTATCAAGTGTGTGTTTTGTGGAAGGCAAGCCATTTCTTTTTGGTGCTTTGTGCCATCATGAAACTTTGTAGAGGGCTTGGTTTGTTTGGAACCATTCTCTCTTTTGGGAGTTTGACATCTTTCTTTTTGAGTGTATCAATGGATATCTCATTCCTTGATGTATCTTTTATGGATATCCTCCAAGTGATGATTTATTCATTTGGTATCTTTTCTTCGCTTGGTATTTCTTTGTCTTTTGGTCTCGGTTCTTGAAAGTCTTGAGCATGCATATTTACTTCTTGTAGTTTCTTTGGCATGTTTTCTTTATTTGACCCAATATATAGGGGGAACTCCACCAAGTCTCAAATTGGATGAGATGTGCATGAAATTCATTTTCATATCCATATGCACATATTTATGTGGAGTTTGTCCTATGTGTTGTTGGTTCTCTAACTCTTTGGTCCCAATGAGTTTGGGTACCATTTTGTTTGTATTGTTGTTCTAGGAACAAGTGGAGATGCATTGGATGCTCGGCTCACTCACAAGGAAGGTGTTGTCACCATGTGCTTATTGGAGTCAAGCTAGGATGATCAATGAACTACTTTGTACCTTCAATTGGTATCAACTACATCCTTCCAATGTTATCTCGGTAACAAGTATCTTCATATACTTCATGCACACATTTCTTGCATCAACCTTGTGTAGGTTGTATCATGGCATGTTATCCATTCTTTCTTGTGATACTTGTTTCCTTTCTCAAAGCATCCCAACAATGATGTCTTGTTGCTAGTTGTGATGTCTTTGATGTTCGTGTGGTTGGAATTCATTTATATACAATAAGACCATATCTAGCCATGTGCTATGCTCTCAAGCAAATATCTTATTGGTAATATGTATGACTTCCTTTTGGATATCTTGTTCCTTCGTGTTGTAACTATTTCGGGTGTACATCCTTCTTTGTAGATATATATATCATCATGATTTCGTCTACCTAGAATCTTATACACTTGAGAGAGGTTGCATATCTAGATGATATCCTTTCTTTCACGTCCACCTTGTCTTTCTTATGTTATTTATTTGGTGGCTCCGTGAAAGCTTTTGCCTTGAGTGCGTGTCTTCTATCGTTGCATCTTGATGCGCTCTTGTGTGGTGAACATTATTTTCCTCGTGCTTATCTTTACTAGCTTTTTGCCATCTTAATTGGCATCCCTCGTCTTGATGCGCCTTTCATCTTGTATCTTCACCGCGGGTTGTCACAAGCATAGGTTCTCTATATGCTTATTACTAAGCTTGTGAACCCATTTGCTAGTTTTGTGTGGGAATGATAGGCCTTGCACCGTGTGCCTCATTCTTTGAAGACTTTATTGATGCTTAATGCTCTTCTGTACATTAGTCTTCTCAAGTGCACTGCCTTGACTCCACACATCTTTTTGGTTGAGCCCACTCTTAAGTTGCCTCTCTTACTTGTTGCTCAACCATGTGTTTGTTGCAAGTACTCCCTCCGGTCCTTTTTAGATCGCATATAAGATTTGACTGAAGTCAAGCCTTGTAAAGTTTGACCAACTTTATAGAAAAAATACCAACATTCACAATCTGAAATCAATACCAATAGATGTGTCATGACTTAAAGTTTCATATTGTATAACTTTAGCGTGGCAGATGTTGATATTTTTTCATATAGATACGATCAAACTTTGTGAAGGTTGACTTCAGAGAATTCTAATATGCAGAGTAAAAAGGACCGGAGGGAGTACTAGGCTTAGTTTCCTATATGCTCACTTGCACTTGTTGTAAGTTTCTATTGATTTTGGCGGAGCTATGATACTATTATGTGCACTTTGTATCCAAATACAAAAATTCTTGATGTGCACAAATCATGGGGAGCTTCTCTAGTTTCTTTAGAACACTGCTCCCCTCTTATCATAATATCCTTTATTCATGTGGCTCTTAGGATCATTGGCCTAGTTGGTTCAATTGGTATCTTTTGATAGCTTGCTTCAATTGGTATCTTTTGATTGCTTGATTGCTTGTTTCTCTCTTTGATTATGTCTTTGTGGCATATCTTCATTTTGCAATCTTTGGGCCTCAATATAGTTTGTCTTCCTCCAAGTATTTACCGTTGGATATGTGTATTGCATTCCACTCTCTTGTTGAGAAATACACAATTTATGGAGGAACACGGGCCTTCTAAGCTTTTAGCCCATTTTGGCAATCGATGCCAATGGGGGAGAAGTTTCAGAGAGTTTTGTGGAGAAGTTTAGGGAGTTGTCTCTTCTGGCTTTGGTTTGTTCCTAATCATACGCATCTCCTACGCATGCATTATTGGTTGTTGCATTGCATGGTGATGCATAATTCCTTATATAAACTCTCTTGAAAGTGATTGTCGTCAATTACCAAAATGGGGGAGATTGAAAGGACATGCGGTGCCCCCATGTGTGGTTTTGGTAATTGATGACATTCTCTATGGACTAATGGTTGCATTGAGTTATATTTGAAGGATTTTTCCATAAGCATTTCTTGAAGTCCATGTGTTGGTTTCAAGGAGTTTATGGGTTGACAAAGGTGCTATTAAGGAATTATCCAAAGATAGGTCATGTGAGTGTTGAGCTTATATCAAGCATGTCTTGAAGAAGAAGACTGTGTGATCATTCATGTTTACCTTCAAGACATCATCCAAACGAAGAGAGTTGGAAAGATTCAATGTTGATCAAGACTAAGTCAAGAGTGAGTCAAGTTGATCAACTCACAAAGAGTAGAAGATGTACCGAGGGGGATCAAGTGATCCCATGGTATGGTAAGCATTGTCCATTGCACTTTGTGTACTAACACATGGTCTATGTGAGAGTCTATGTGGGGTTAGGTACGTGTCCATGGGCCTGCGTCAAGAGGATGATATCATACAACCCATGGGAAGGATCACATCAACTGGTGATCGTCATCAAGATTGCCGTGTGCAAGTTCAAGTGGATAATCACGAAGAGATCAAGTGCTTGAAGCTTGCCATCCATTGTGGTGTCAATGGACTTGTGAAGATGTGCCGAAGAGTGGCTCACCCATAGTGGAGTATGGGGGAGCAATCATCTAGTCTCCATCGACCCAACGCAATCAAGAAAGGTGGTCCATCTTGAGGAGGACAAGATCGTCATCATCTAGCTCAAGTGGATCATGTGCAAGGCAAAGGTTTGCCCTTGATAGGTTTTATATTTTACCGGTCTCATGGTGGTAGTTGGGAGACCGGGTTATAGGATAGATAGTCGTACTATCAAGGGGGGCTATCAAGTGAGGTCAAGCGGTACTACCGCTCCGATGGTTCTTCTGGCTTTTTTGCCTCCTCGCTGTTGTGTTTCAAAGGGCTACTACCGCCCTAGCGGTAGTACCGCTCGGTGCGGGCTATGAGCATAACGGTTGGATTTTCCCCACCTATAAAAGGGGGTCTTCTTCCCCATTGAACCTTATCCTGTTTTTGCTTGTGTTCTTCCCCCATTGTTGACCTTCTTCGAGCTTGCTAACTCTCAACCCTCCAATGATTCTTGCTATTTCTTGAGGGAAAAGAGAGAGGAGATCTAGATCCACGTTTCCACCAATCACTTTCTCCTCTATGTGAGGGGAACCCCTTGGATCTAGATCTTGGAGTTCTTCATGTTCTCTTCTTTGTTCTTCCTCTCATTTTCCTCCCTAGCATTTGTTGCTTCGGTGGGATTTGGGAGAGCGGGACTTGGGCACTCCGTGTGCCCTTGCCATTGCATTTGGTGCATCGGTTTGAGTTCTCCACGTGATACGTGGAAGTTACAAGTTGAGAAGCTTACTACTCTTGGGTGCTTGGTACCCTTGAGCTTGTTCCTCTTGGGTGCTTGGGTGCCCTAGATGGTTGGTGGTGTTCGGAGCTCAATCATTGTGGTGTAAAGCCCCGGGCAAGCGTCGGGGTCTCCAATTAGGTTGTGGAGATCGCCCCAAGCAATTTGACGGGTACCGATGACCGCCCCCAAGGGTTGCCAAAGTGTACGGGTACCGGTGACCGCCCCCAAGGGTTGCCATTTGTACGGGTTCGGTGACCGCCCTCAAGGGTCCCTAGTGGAATCACGACATCTTGCATTGTGCGAGGGCGTGAGGAGTTCACAGTGGCCCTAGTGGCTTCTTGGAGAGCATTGTGCCTGCACACCGCTCCAAACGGAGATTAGCATCCGCAAGGGTGTGAACTTCGGGATACATCATCGTCTCCGCGTGCCTCGGTTATCTCTTACCCGAGCTCTTTACTTATGCACTT